>NC_026005.2:79833795-79871279 GCF_000442705.2 Elaeis guineensis
CTGAAACCTAGATCTGGTTCCTACAATTGGTATCAGAGCCTAGGTTCTTTATTACATGATTATTTATACATGCTTAGATTATTTTTTAGATTAGATCTACTTTTATAATCTGATTA
Organism: Elaeis guineensis; assembly: GCF_000442705.2. NCBI lineage: Eukaryota > Viridiplantae > Streptophyta > Magnoliopsida > Arecales > Arecaceae > Elaeis > Elaeis guineensis. The sequence continues at coordinate 79,833,912 of NC_026005.2, forward strand.
TCAAATCTGAAATTAAAATTTTAGATCAATCACAAACTGCAAGGTTGTCCTGCTGTAAGGTTTACCCCTTACAGTGCAAAGGTTGTCCTAGTTTGTGTAGATCTATCTTTAATCATAAATTTGTTAGATATGATCTAGATTAAATTTATGATTTATTAGATTTAAAAGATGTTTAAATCTGAAATAAAATCTCTTTGTTAATAATTTTTGTGCAAAAAAATTGTTTAAAGTTGAAATTGTTTCAATTACATGAACCTGTTTAGATTAGATCTAAAGTAGTTTCATGTTTATTTCACTTGCATCTTGATTATGAATCAAACATGCAATATGGTTGGTAGAATCATATTGTAAAATTATTTTACAAATATGAAAATTATTTTTTGAAAAGCCAAACCCAACCCTCAGCCCAAAACTTAATTAAGAATTAAGAAGTTGTTGATTAGGTTCTAGGATTGTGAATTGAAGAACCTAAGACACAAATCATAACACATTGGGTTAATGGGTTAGTGGGAATTAGGTCCATTAATTGGGTTAGACCTATGGTTAGATTAAAGATGGACTTAATTAGAGAATTGACTAAATCTAATCAATTGTTGTCTTAGATTAGGTCAAGGATTCTCTAGATCAATTACAATAGTTGTAGTTGGTCAAGTCCATGTCTTTAACGAGAACCAAGTGGACTTGATTCTTGGCTAAGCGGTCTAGCACGAACTGTTAGATTGATCTAATCGAAACTAATTAAACCAGTTGGTGTCTAAGGTAAACCAGACCGGTGGTTTTTAATTGGGAGCCCGCTTACCTGGCCATTTCTGATGGTGTCTAAGGCAAGCTTTGGCAGACCCTCCCACTGATCGAACTTACCTGGCCTCTTGGTGAAATTATGTTTTGATCGGATCACTTGACTATTCGAGCTGACCCATGACAGCTAGGTAAATCAGTGTGACTGATTTAGGTGCTCCTAGACCAGCCCTTTTAATGGTCTCCCTTAAGCTGACTTGGTGAAGCTAGTGGGAGGATCATGATAAGCTGGTTCATCTGACCTCATCCTCTAAATTATTTAAATCTTTTAAAATTATTAGGTCCTTAAAATGACAAAGTTATGGAGATAACTGAGTCATAGCCTCCCATTAAGGTGTTTGATAATGAGTCCATTAACTCAATAATCATTGCAGACCCAAAGGCCTGGTACTTGTTGACTAATGAAATTATCACTCATCATATGACGACTTGGAAGTGTCTCTCTAATGGTGGTTAGGTGAGCCAACCAAAGTTGGGCTTAATCATTCGTTGGTTAGATACACCAAGTATGATCATGTTAATGGTTGGACCTAACCGGATCCTTACAGTGGAGGCCAAAGCCTACTGATTAGATTTCTGGGGCAAAATTAAAATTACTAAAAATTGTTTAGAGAAACAATTGGTTATGAACCTACCCTTAGATGTACATGGGTTGACCAACTAAAGTTGGGCTTGTGTGCAGTCTAAGTGGATTCTAGTACCCACTAAGGAATTAGGGTAATTCCTCGAGTTGGAGGTAGAGGCTACCAATTCGAATAAAATAGTGGGAGAAACTTTTTGATTAAAGTCCAAATCTTTAGATTTAATGAATCAATTACTAATTAGGTTATGGTTCTCCTTTGTGCAAATATGGCCACTTTCCTATCGCTCCGATCATTGTTGGACAATGATAAGTTGGTGGGACCCAACTTCGGTAGCTGGTACCGAAAGTTGAAGATAGTCCTAGAGCATGAACGGATCCTATATGTGATAATGGATCCTGCACCTGAGGAGCCAGCTGTCAATGCATGTGGAACAGTCAGAGACACTTACCGGAAGTGGCTCAGTGACCGGACCACGGTGCGCTGTATCATGCTGGCTGCTATGAGCGACGAGTTCAGTCGCAGATTCGAGACAGCTCAGCCAAAGGACATGCTTCAAGTGTTGGAGGATGCCTTTGGCACACCCGATGACGTGGAGAGGCACAAGACTAGTTGTGCCATCTTCAACGCCAAAATGCGGGATGGTGCCTCTGTCACTGATCATGTATTGTACATGATCGAGCTGATGGAAAGATTGAGCAAGCTCGGCTTTCCTTTGCATGAGCAGCTTGGGAAAGATGCAATACTGAACTCGCTGCCCAAGTCTTATCTCCCATTCCTCACTCATTATAGAATGACAAAGCCTGAAGAGAACTACCACGGGTTACTGGGGTTGCTTCAGAACTTTGAGAAGGATCACCAACTCCTCAAGGAGTTGGTGAACTTAGTGGGAGGTTCGTCTTCTGGTTCTCGACCTTTTAAGAAAGGGAAGAAGAACAAGAAGAAGAAAGTGAAGAAGGTGCAAGTTCAGGCTGGGACATCAGTGCAGAGCCAGACCAAAAAGATCAAGCCTGATAAGAGTCTATTCAACTGGCAAGCACCCTAGATTAGATAGTGTGTCAGATATCTACTTATGGCACTGTAGGCTAGGTCATATAAACAAGAACAGAATAAACAGGTTGACTCAAGAGGGAATCCTCGAAGTCAGTGATTGTGAATCACTTCCAACCTGTGAGTCTTGTCTTCTTGGTAAAATGACCAAGTCACCTGGAAAAGGTGAGAGAGCTATTGACCTCTTGGGCCTAGTACATACTGATGTATGCGGGCCCATGAGCACCAGTGCTAGAGGTGGAGATTTCTACTTCATAACTTTCACGGATGACCTATCCCGATATGGATATGTCTATCTGATGAAACATAAGTCGGATTCATTTGAAATGTTCAAACGATTCCGAAGTGAAGTAGAAAAACAAACTGGGAAGAGTATTAAAACTCTTCGATCTGATCGAGGAGGAGAATACCTTTCTAGTGAATTTCTCACATATCTAGGAGAGAATGGGATTCTCTCCCAGTGGACTCCTCCAGAAATACCACAGCATAATGGTGTGTCTGAAAGGAGGAATCGGACTCTGTTAGACATGGTCCGATCCATGATGGGTTTTGCTAGCTTGCCGATATTCTTCTGGGGATATGCACTCGAATCGACCTGTTATCTGTTAAATAGGATTCCAAGTTAGTCTCTAATTAAGACTCCATATGAGATATGGACAGGACGTAAGCCAGCACTTTCACACCTTAGGGTCTGGGGGTGCCCGGCCTATGTCAAACGATTAGTCACGGACAAACTTGGATCTAGATCTGACAAATGCTCATTCATAGGGTACCCCAAAGAGATAAAAGGATATTTTTTCTACCATGCTGATGAACAAAAGGTGTTCGTCAGCCTTAAGGCAATCTTTTTAGAAAAGGAGTTCCTTGGTGAAGGAATCGTTGCCTCTAAGATTGAACTTGATGAAGTTCAACAGGTAGAAGGACCGACACCAATAGCTGAACTTGAGTCGGATATGATTAGATCAGATCGAAGCCCAATATACCTGCACCATTAAGGTGATCCGGTAGAGTACCGCGTTAGCCGGACAGATACTACGGTTTCTTGGTCCGGGACGGTGATCCCATCGAACTTAATGAGAATAATGAGGATCCGATCACCTATATGGATGCAATGCAGAGACCTGATTTCGAGAAATGGCTTGAAGCCATGAAATCCGAAATGGAGTCCATGAAAGTCAACGATGTATGGACATTGGTTGACCCACCTGAAGGGGTTAAACCCATTGGGTGTAAATGGGTCTTCAAAAGGAAGAGGGGCGCAGACGGAAAGGTGGAGACCTATAAAGCCCGTCTGGTTGCCAAGGGGTATCATCAACGTTATGGTATTGACTATGACGAGATGTTTTCCCCTGTGGCAATGCTCAAATCTATTCGGATAATGCTTGCAATAGCTGCCCATCTGGATTATGAGATCTGGCAGATGGATGTAAAGACAGCTTTCCTGAATGGAGAGCTGACTGAAGAGGTGTATATGATACAACCTGAGAGATTTACATCCACAGATGAGTCCAAGGTGTGCAAGCTTCAGAGATCCATTTATGGATTGAAGCAAGCTTCTCAGAGTTGGAACATGCGTTTTGATAAGGTGATCAAAACGTATGGCTTCATTAAGAATGAAGAAGAGCTCTGCATCTATAAATGGGCAAATGGTCCAGTTGTGGTATTCCTTGTCTTGTACGTAGATGATATTCTCTTAATCAAGAATGACATCTCCGCACTACAGGAAATAAAAGTTTGGTTGTCATCACAGTTCTCCATGAAGGACTTGGGTGAAGCATCCTACATCCTAGGGATGAAGATCTATAGGGATAGATCTAAAAGGATGCTTGGGTTATCCCAGTCCATGTACATAGACACTGTGCTGAAGAGGTTCAGCATGGAGAATTTCAAGAAGGGCTATCTACCGATAGGCCAAGGAATTTTTCTCTCTAAGAAAGATTGTCCGACAACTCCTGAAGAGAGAGAGCGTATGAGTAGTGTCTCATATGCTTCAGCCGTGGGATCTATCATGTACGTCATGACATGTACAAGACCAGATGTGGCATACTCACTAGGAGTAGTGAGTAGATACCAATCTGATCCTGGAGAAAATCACTGAAAAGTGGTTAAAGCCATCCTTAAGTATTTGAGAAATACTAAGGACCAATGGTTGGTTTATGATGAGTCAGATCTGAAACTTGTGGGTTAACAGACTCCAGCTTCCAATCTGACCATGATGACAGCAGGAGCATGTTGGGTTATATCTTTACTCTGAATGGTGGAGCCATCTGCTGGAAGAGTTCCAAGCAGCATACTGTGGCAGACTCTGTTTGTGAAGCGGAGTACATCGCAGCATCGAATGCCGCGAAGGAAGCTGTGTGGCTGAGGAAATCCATCACTGAGCTCAGAGTAGCACCCTCCCTCGATGGTCCAGTCCTACTCTACTGCGACAGCACTGGTTTCATAGCTCAGGTGAAGGAACCCAAACCACATCAGCGGACGAAGCACATCTTGCGCCACTTCCACCTGGTCTGAGAGAACGTCGACCTTCAGAAGATCGATGGAAAGGAGAACCTAGCCGACCCCTTCACTAAAGCCCTGGCAATAAAGGAGTTCGACAACCATAAGTCGAAGATGGGTATTAGATACTGTGCCGAGTGGCTTTAGGACAAGTGGGAGTTGTTGGAAAATGTGTCCCAAAAAGCAATCGTCAAGCTGTTGACGGTTGAGCAACCAAGTATTGTAATTGATTTGTTAATAAATAAAATATATTTGGTATTTTCATCATAAGCTTTCATCTTCTAATGAACTTCGTTGTTATGATGAAGTCCTTAGGACTATTTAGATTCGATAAAGAGAGAATTTATCGATTAGTCCTTAAAACTGTTCACGACCAAATGATAGGCTGTTAATAAGGACGACGGCTTCTATCGAGCATAGGTCGCTATAGGCCATATGGGTTGGTTGTCCTCTTAACCAAAGAGTGTGAAGACACTGGTATGGCATACAGGTGAGATGTAAGGGTACATCGTCATTAAACATGACCAACTCCAGAGCATTCTGCTGTCGAGAATGTCTCTGATGGGATATAGGTATAAGTGTCCCTTAGACTTGAGATCGCCTCAGTGAGTTGGACTTGCAAGCAACTCACTGTGCTTTGGTACTGGACTAACTGAATTTCTAATTCAGAGATGGAAGGCTTCTGGGCACAGTCAAGTACTTGCAAAGTCAGAGTGTGATCGAGATGGGATTGACCACTCCAAGAGTTGGAGAAGAATGAGTCGCTGTATTTCAATTTAGCAAAACCTTGGCCAGGGTAATCCATCAGATGGATTTGATATTTTGAAATACAATGTGGATAACCTGATCAGAGTTGACAGTTAAACTCTGGGGTGTCCTATGATCATTTTGGTCAAGGGGATGAATTATATGAAAACTATATCCGCATGGGTTCTAAGGATGTTGTTCTACACATTCGACCTATCCGGTCGTCGGGTACCATTACTAGATGGTCACTTCGATTGGTATAAAAATTTGTTCCTATGCTACCGACTTAGGTTCGGACCTATGAGGTCACACACATTAGAGTTCATGATCTGATCAGATGGTTGATCAACGATTAAGAATCGTTCTAGGGTTAAATAATCAATACGATTGACATTTAACCCAGTGCAAGTGTTGCAGGAGGATCGATTAGCAATTCGATTGCTAATTGGCTTAATTTGATTAAGCCAATGGGCTGAGATTAAGTATAATTAAATATGATTTAATTAGATTTAGTTTGGGCTTGATTGGATCAAGTCCAATTGGTTTATTGGATAAGCCAAGTGCAAGGAAAAACTAGTCCTAGTTCAACTAGGATTTGGGTCAATCTAATTTCTAATTTGATTAAAAAATTAAATCAGATTTAAATCTAATTTAATCTGATTAAATTAGGTTCTTAATTGGGTTAAGACCTATTTTAATTGGGTTGATCTAATTTTGATTTGATTTGGTTTGGGAAACCAAATTAAAACAAGTCATAAGACAGAATCCTAGTAAGACTAGGATTCCACCTTGCGCCACATAATCTTTCTCCACGCCCTCTCTCTTATTCAACGCCAATCTCCACTTATTTTGTGCGACAAAAGCCCTCTCCCAGATCTCTCCCACGTTCACAAAAGGTCTCCTCTCTTCTTTCTTACATGGAAGGTGGTTTGGATCAAATCTACAAGGAATAAGTTTGGATTTCAAATTCTATGAGATAGAGTTTTAGAAATCCAAAATTCTTTCAATTTTGTACCAAATTTATCCAAATTTTTTTTGGAATTTTTATGGTTTTTAGGGTATACATTGTGCACCCTTTTCTGGTGATCCATACATGAAAATATGAAGGAGGTGCTCAAGAGTTGGGCGTCTCTTAACTTGCCATGTTTGGATAAGCCTTGACTAGGTGTTTGACCTAGACAAGGACTCTATCATATCTCTCTATATAAGACGAGTTTCTTCATGAAATTTTAGAAAAAATCAGAGATTTGAAAGACCTTTGTGCCATCCAAAAATCAGAGAGAAATACCTTTAGGTCGTGGAGATATAAAAGATGCAAGTTTGGGTGTCTAGAGAGAAAAACATGAAGAAGAAGAGGGTCTTCTTCTAGGGTTTTTATTTTCATATCTTTCCTCCCTCCATCTTGAGTCTCCTGAGAGTGTCTCAGATCTGAAACTCCTCCTTTTACTTTCTATCTTTGGAAGAGTCCAAATCAAGAAGAAGGAGGCACCTGATCAACCATCAAAGAAGGATCAGCGTAGTACTAGCATACTGTGCTGATTTCCTGAAGCAGGACTTCTGATCGAGATTCGTGGGCTCGTGTGGATGACTCCTAGAGGCCGAATGCGTGTGCGGCTTGCAACATCATCCTCAAGCCCAGATCAACAAAGTTAGAACGTCTAACTTGCAAGGTAATAGATCTGATCTATTGTTTAATACATACATTAGATGTAGTATAGAAACATGTTGATATGATCAACATGTAGTTCATGCTATATTTATATATTTTAATTTTTGATTTAATGCTATGTAATAATCATGTAATAGGATCTTAGATCTAGGGATTTTTTGATCTTAGAAAATAAATTTTGATTTATTTTAGTCTTCCACTGTATGATCTTGAAAAAGTTTCAAGATCTAACCCTGAAACCCTCGATCTGGTTCCTACACCCCCTTCACTAAAACTCGGAGCCCATCAAGAATAGAAGATACAAAGTCTCTGGAGTCCCTGATGTCTGCTCGAATCAGCTGAAGAGAAGAACGAAGCTGGCTGTAGAGTCTCTCTATCTCTCAAGTCAAATCAGCCAATTGAGGTGAAGAGGTGGTCGATGTGCTTGCTCTTGCCAATAGAAAATCAAAAATTCGTCTGATCTTCCTCTCAATATCAAAAATCCTGCCATTGAATCTAAGTAGGGAGCTCTCCATACTTTTCAGTCTAGTACTCAGATCAGATAAGAGCTCCATCGATGAAGAAATATATGGCATGACAGAGAAGTCTGAGGAAGGATCAGAGAAAGAACTCAGTGGAGGCTGACGATACTGCTGCTGCTGCATCTGTTGGAGAATCTGCTCCTGATACTGCTGAAGTGGTGAAGCTGCTGAAGAACCTGATCCTGGAATCGTTGCTGTTGAACAGATAGAATCTCTGCCACTCTCTCAGCCAACAGTCCCATATCCTCACCCCCCAAACTAAAAGATGGCACGGTATGGCTCGATGGGGGTACTCTGACTGAGGGTCCTGCCTTAGGCTCTGATACAGTATGATCAACTGGACTCTGTCTGGGCACAGATGAAGATGGACCCTCTCCCTCAGCATGCTTCTCTTTCTCATCATCCTTCTCCTCAACTGCAGCTGCATGACCCTTGGCCCAATGGCCATCTACTCTGACAAACCTCATGCGCCGAAAGGAGTGGTTGTTGTAGGTGTCGATGTATGATAATCTATAAACAATCTCTCCCTCAAAACTCACTCTAGACTTCCTAAAAATCACTGCGAGAGCCATGCCATATGGCAAGGGAGCCTTGGATCTATTCAAGGCTTCCCTCATGGCATCGATCATCAGGAAAGATAGGTTCAAGAGAGTCTCAAAAACAACATGGTGCATTAAACAGATATCCCTACCAGTCATCAAATCATATCTTTCTCCTCTGAAGAAGAAAATTTTAGACACCATGTGGTGGAGGAATCTCACTCCACACTCAGATTTTTGGCCTCAATTTTCAAAAATCTCTCTATATCTTCTCTTCCAAGGATAGTCCTAGATCCAATTTTCTTTTTAGATAGCTCATCTAGGCAACTACCCTCAAAAAGCATCTGAAGGAGTCTACCTAACCTAGGTGCATTCAAAATAATTTGGACTCCCTTCACAGTAAATCTCAAAACACCATCAGAGAAGACTAAATTTGAGTAAAATTCCTTGACAAGATCAATATAAACCGGCTCAGATAAATTGAGGAAAAATCTCTATCCATGCTTAATTAATTTCTCTCCAATGAAAAACCATCACTCTTCAAAAATTGAAAATCTATATTTCTATCCAAGGCTACTTTTCTTGTAGATAGACGGATCTTACTTAGTGTAACCAGTGGAGAAGCTTGGGTTGGTGCTTGAGCTGCCTTCTTTCTCCGTTCCTCGGCCTCCAAAGACCTTACAGATTTTTTTCTCCGCGATAATCTCATTTTGTGGGCCATTGTCCCAAGGAGAGGAGGAAAATCAGTCAAGAGGGTAGAGAGGGATGAGAGATGGAAGAAAATGAAGACGAGAAGAGGATTTAGGAAAGTTTCTCATGGATTTTGCAGGTTAGGATTTGAAATTTGGTGGAGATCAAGAGGATAAGTCGTGAGAGAGAGAGCTTGAGGGTTTGAGATGAAAATCCAAAGTTTTGAGGTCGATGGAGATCTAGAAGGAGATTTTTAGGTTTGGGACGAGAGGGAGAGAAAGGATTTTGGGTTTTGAGACGCCCCAAATAGCTTTTAAATAGAATTGGAAATAGGTTGGCTCAAGGGAGAAGAACCAGACCCATTCAAATGGGGCGCTCCATCCAAGATTGCATCAAGCGATTAAAAAAATATTTAAAAATGAGAAAAAATTAAAAAAAAAAAATTGAAATAGGTCATATCGAGTTGAGATGATCATGAGGAGTCTAGATAAATTTTGATATAATTTTTGATTGAGTATTTCAATGAAAAAAATTCGAGAAGATATCTGAATAGCACTAATGATTGTTAATTATCTTGAAAAAATCTAAAAAAAAAGGATAGATGACTTTCAAAATTAGGATAATATAGTCAAAAAAATTTTAAAAGAATTTTGAGAGTGAAATTATGATTGAAGATCAAGCAGAAGGGTCTAAGATATCCAATTTCCTTCTAATTTCATAAATTTATTTTTATTTAGTACTTTGATAAAAATATCAGCTAGTTATTTTTCAATATTTATGTATTCAAGTGTTATATCATTATTTTGAACATGTTCTCTTATGAAATAATATCTAATTTCAATGTGTTTTGACCTAGAATGTTGAATAAGATTTTTGTTCAAATTGATGGCACTAGTATTATCACATCTTATGGAAATATTTTTAAGTTGAATACCAAAATCTATGAGTTGCTGCTTAATCTAGAATTTGAGCACAGCAACTTCTAACTACAATGTATTGGGCTTTGACCATAGATAATGCTATCGAATTTTACTTCTTACTAAACGAAGAGATTAAGTTCACTCCTAAAAATTGGCAAGTTCCACTAGTACTTTTTCTATCTAGTTTATATCTAACAAAATCTGCATCTGAGTAACCTATTAAGTTCATAGAAGATTATTTTGAGAACCAAAGTCTTAGATTTTGTATTTCCTTTAAGTATCTAAAAATTTTCTTAACAGTATTTAAGTGAGATTCCTTAGGGTTTGACTGATATCTAGCACACATGCATATACTGAACATTATATCAGGTCTACTAGTAGTAAGATATAATTAAGAGTCTATCATACCTCTATAGAGTTTTGAATTAATATTTTTACCATGTTCATCTTTTTATAATTTACAGGAAGGGGTCATAGGTGTACTTACAATTTTTAAGCTCTCCATTCCAAATTTCTTTAATAGTTCTTTTATGTACTTACTTTGAGTGATGGAGATGTCCTCCTTCATTTGCTTAATCTGGAGTCTGAGAAAAAAAATGAATTCTCCCATCATACTCATCTCATACTTTTTCTGCATGAGCTTGGCAAACTCTTGATACAAATCTTCACTAGTAGATCCAAATATAATGTCATCAACATATATCTATTAATTAAAATTTTTTTATATTTTTTTTATAAATAAAGTTGTATCAATTTTTTTTAAAAAAAATTATTTTCTAATAAGAACTTACTTAATCTTTCATACCGGATCCTAGGAGCTTGTTTTAAACCGTATAAAGCTTTGTTTAACTTAAATATATGATCTAGAAATTTATGACTTTCAAAATCTGGAGGTTGTTCTACGTATACTTCTTCGACAATATAATCATTTAGAAAAGTACTTTTAACATCCATCTGAAATAATTTAAAGTTCATAAAACAAGCAAAAGCAAGTAGCATTCTTATTGTTTCTAGTCTAGCAACATGAGCAAATATTTCATCAAAATCAATTTCTTCTTGTTAATTGTATCCTTTAACAACTAATTTTGCTTTATTTCTTATTATATTCCATCTTCATCTAATTTATTCGAATATATCCATTTAGTTCTTATTATGGGGTGATTTTTAAGTCTAGTAACTAGTGTCCATACATTATTTCTTTTAAATTAATTTAACTCTTCTTATATGGCAATTATCCAGTTATGATCTTTTCAACTTCATCTATTGTTTTAGGTTCTAGATGTGAAACAAAAGCTACATAATTACAAACATCTTTAAGAGAGGATCTAGTTCTTACCCCTTGTACCGGATCACCAATTATTAATTCTTTGGAGTGATTGTGGACATACCTCCATTTTTTTGAAAGATTACCTATATCTTGATGTTGTTCTTGAATATTTTGATCATTGATACTTTCATGCTCATATTCATGATCATTGATACTTTCGCTCATCTAAGTCATTGATTGTGAGTTCTTTCATTCCATCTTCTATGATACTTGCATCATCAGCATCCTCTCTCTTCTTTGATGGTAGATCATTAGTTTCATCAAAAACTACATGAATTGACTCTTCCACTACTAGTGTTCTTTTATTAAATACTCTAAATACTTTGCTAGAAGTAGAACAGTCAAGAAAGATAGATTCATCAGATTGAGCATCAAATTTACCTAAGCTATCTTTATCATTATTTAAAACAAAGCATCAGCAACAAAAAATATGAAAATAGTCTATATTAGATTTTCTACCCTTCCATAATTCATAAGATATTTTTTTTTTAAAATTGATCTTATTAAAGCATGATTTAAAATATAACATGCTATGTTAATTGCCTCTGCCCAAAAGTACTTTGGGAGCTTACTTTTACATAGCATGGTACGAGCTATTTCTTCTAGGATTCTATTTTTTCTCTCTACAACTCTATTTTGTTATGGTATTTTAGGTACTGAAAAATTATGATCTATATTTTTTCATCATAGAATTTTTTTAAAATTTTTATTTTCAAATTCAGTGCCATGGTCACTACGAATAGAAATAATTGATGAATCTTTTTCATTCGAAATCTTTCGACAAAACTTAGAGAATGCTGAAAATACTTCATCCTTAGAAGCTAAAAATAAAACATAAGTGAAATACAAAAAAATCATCAATAATTACAAAATCATATCTTTTACCTCCTAGACTAATTATTCTTGTAGGACCAAATAAATCTATATGTAAAAATTCTAAAGATTTAGAAGTTGAAACAATGTTCTTAGATTTAAAGAAAACTCTTATTTGTTTACCTATTTGACATGCATCATAAATTTTATCTTTGTCAAAATTAATTTTTGACAAACTAAAAATCAAATCTTTTTTCATAATTTTAGAAAGTATATGCATACTAATATGTATAAGTCTATGATGTCAAAGCCAACTAGTCTTATTAATTTTAGTATTCATAGCCACAAGACATTGCATATTTTGTATGGAGAGATTATCCAAATCAACCATGTATATATTGCCATGCCTATGTCTAATGAATTTAGTGCTATCATCAGAGGGACTAGTTACAATACACATAGATGATTCAAAAATTTCTTTATAATCTTTATCACATAATTGACTAATACTTAAAAGATTATGCTTGAGACTATCTACAAATAATATATTTTCAATACAAGAGGATGGAGTGATATCAATATTATCAATGCTGATGATCTTTCCTTTGTCATTATTTTCAAAGGTGACCATCCCTCTATTTTTAGCTTCCAATGTGATGAATTGAGATTCATCACCTGCCATGTATCTTGAGCACCCACTATTAAGATACCACTTTCATTTTGTCGCTTGGGATGCAAGACACACCTGCACATATAAAGTCAAGTTTTGATTTTAGGTACCCAAGCTAACTTGGATCCTTTAGGTTAGTCACAATGGTTCCTTTTGGAACCTATATTTTCTTTATATTTCTATCAACAAATTTATTTGATAAGCATGTATAAGCTTTATGTCCTACTTTACCGTATTTAAAAGAAGTAATATTGGGTAATTTGCTCATGGATGTATTAACAAAAATATTTTTTAAAACTTTTATTTTTTAAGAGTGTTATAGTCAAGTTTGACTTCATCATATACAGCTTTTTGACTATCAATAATTATTTGATGTTTGCTTGAACTTAATATAAATCTATCAACTATAGGTTTCAACTTGGTTACCTCTTTCTTTAGATTTTGATTTTTTTTTACGAGAATGTCATTTAGGCTTTAAATTTATTTTTTCTTTTAATAGAGATTGATTTTTTATTTTTATTTTTTATTTTTGCTATCAACTTATTCTTTTTCTTTAGCTAATACTTGATTTCTTAATTTCAAATTTTTATTTTTTATTCTTAATTTTCTTAGATCATCCAAAAGTTCATGAAAAGCTTCTTATAGTTCATCATAAGAGAATTTATTTTAAGTTTTGGAGGTTACCTCATTTTCATGTGCTATAAGGTACAGATTGACTTCTTCATGAGATTCTTCATCTGTGGTAGAGTCATCACTGTTACTCCATACAGCCATCATAGCCTTTTTTTTGAACTTTTTTTTACCTTTCTTGAGCTAGGTACATTCTAATCTAAAGTAGCCCAGCTTCTTGCACTCATAACAGATGATGGATTGTTCTTTTTGTTTTTATTTACTCGGCTCCTCCTTAGCTGGTGGTCTTCTCTTGGTCTCTTATCTCCTTCTCTTCATGAAACGTTTGAATTTTCTGATGATTAAGGCCAAATCCTCATCTTTTTCGCTGTTCTCTGATTTTTCAATATCTTTTCTTTTTGAATTATCGACTTGAGAGCTATAGTCTTCTTTTTTTTGATCTCCTCCTCAGAATGTTGCTTCATGATCAGCTCATGAGTCATGACAGATCCAAGTAGCTCCTTCAATGGTAGAACATTTAAATCCTTGACTTTTTAGATTGCAGTGACTTTTGCCTCCCACGATCTTGGTAAAGATCTAAACACTTTTTTCACAAGATCACTGTTAGAATAATATTTGTCAAGACTTTTCAAATCATTTATGATGTCAGTGAAATGGGTGAATATTTGAGTTATTGACTCTTCAAGTTTCATTTCAAATAGTTCATAGTTGTGCACAAACATATTGATCTTAGATTCTTTTACTTGGTTTGTGTCTTTATGTGTGACTTCTAACCTATCCCAAATTTTTTTAACTGAATTGGAAGTGAAAATATGATTAAATTCTTTTACATCTAAAGCACAATATAAAATATTCATGACTTTAGTATTGAGCTGAGCCATTTTCTTATCAAATTCATTCCATTCATCTTCTAGCTTAGGGAGAGACACACCATCAATCAATTTAGTGGTTGTGTGTGATCCATTTACTATGATACTCTATATATCATAGTCAAGTGCTTGAATAAAAATTTTTATCCGAGCTTTTCAATAGGTGTAGTTTGACCCATTGAAAAGTGGAGGTCGGTTTGTGGATTGCCCCTCGGCTAGAGATGTACTAAATTGGGTTGCCATAGATCTTTGGCTCTTGATGGTTAAATCAAGTAAGGACTAGAGCATCGAGCTCTGATACCACTTGTTGTCCAGATATGGAGCCTAAGAGGAGGGGTTAATTGGATCTTTTTAAAATTTTAAGATTAGTGCACTAAAAGTAATGTGCTAAAGTGTTGAATGGAGTGAGTTGATTTGCAATGAAAATGAAATCAAATACAAATGATAGGTATGCAAGTATAAAGCATAAAAAAAAAGAAAAGAGATACAAGCACAATAAATACAGAATTTATAGTGGTTCGGTACCAACGTTGCACCTACATCCACTCCCCAAGTCTCTATTTGAGAATTCAATCTACTAAAAGGATTTCAATAAATATAACACGTCAGACAATCCTGATCCTTGCTATCCAAGCAATAACACTTATTTTTTGGATATAAGCCAATCCTCAACAATTTGATCCTGATCAATCCAATTGAGTTTTGGAACCCCCCAAAACTCAAAAATTTAAGTACAATGTGAGTAAAACAAAGTACAAAAATTTCAATACAAAATCCTCTTAAATGAACACAATAAATGCAATAGAAATACAATACTTAAGGGAAAGAGAAGCTTTTGCTGAATACTCGTAATGAATTCCACACTTGATTGCAGCTGGAGAGTGGTTGGTGAGTTGATTGAATGCTTCTTTTCCTCTCTTTTAGGAATTTTTAAATTTTTCTCGGATGTGAGCTTTCAATCCTTTCAAAACTTATGATTTTTTACTTTAAGAGAGTATTTATAATCATCATTTACACTTGAAAATATTTTAGTATCGGTTTAGAGCCGTTGGAGAGTGTTTAATGCTTATTAAATGCACCGAAAATAGACTAAAAACTAGTTATTATGCATGCTCGTAGGAATGAGATGTCTCACTGGCAATGGGACGTCTCATGGGGTACCCCAATTGACTAGACAGAAAGTTCAACTTTCTATTTTGATTTTAGGATCTCAGGGATCGTCCCAGGTGGGTCGTTCCACTACATGGGTCGTCCCATATGGGTCATCCCACTGCATGCCATGGGACAAAATGAAGCATGCCGGCTATCCAATGAAAGAAGATGACCCAGATGGGTCGCTCCATTTTATACCAATCCAATTTTTCATGTATTTAAGGTCTGAAATTTATCAAAATACTTTCAAATGCTCTCAAATGGCTTCAAATCAATTGGACACTCTCAAAAGACTTTGAAAACTTTTTCAACTTGCAGAAATTTCAATTGCACATTCGATGAGACTTTTTAAATTTAATCTTTTGGACTATCAAAATATCACAAAAATATTTTTCAAAGATAAAAAACTCATTAGTAGTCTGCTTATATGATTTGTGATCTTCAAAATCAATTCTTGGAGCAAGAAAGCTGCTTCTGCAAGCTTCATCATCCAATAACTCATCAAAGCATATCTACAATCAATAAAACATCACATTTGTAATAGGATTTTATGATATTTAACAGGGTTTCATAAAAATAAATTAGAACATCTTAATCTACATAATGTGAGTGCATACTGTGATTTTTTTGTACTTTTATCAGAAAATTGAATATTGCAGTCGAAATGATCGAATTGGTACTTCATATCCTTGCACCATCTCTTCAAAAAGTACTTATCTAGAATATGAAATACTTCGTTTTGATGAAGGACTAATAAGACATGCCTATATAAGTATCCACTGAATTGAAAGGATCGAAACTGGCATTTGACCTCTTCCAAATAGTTGTCGTATGAAATAATATAATTTTTTATAATCTCCTTGCTTATTCTATCAACTTCAATCCTCTCAAATAATTTTATAGAATATACAGCACAGTTATCAACTTCTTCAATTAATTTTGCATTTGATGCAGCCATTTCAAGGACCTTATTTTGAAATTTTTTGAATATACACTTTATATATTTGGCTACTTCTTGCCTCTCAAAAGATGAAGATGTCTTTATAAAAGCATTCGTTTGCAATGATTTATTATCTTGCTCATTTTGCTTCATATCTTTTTTCAAGATATCTTCATACCTATCGATGAATTTTTTGAGTATAGTCTTCAAATTTACAAACCCATCAAAGAAGTTATTGAAGCTCTCGCTCCTCTGTAAAGATGACATGTCTGTACAGGATTATAAAGAAAAAAAGAGAAGTATTAAATATCCCCATATGCTTGAAACTTATAAACATGCATGTAAATCAAACATAATGTCATAGAAACCTACAAAGAATGGATCCTTAAGGTAAACTGAAACTTATTTATCCCGACATTCATAAAGATCATTTAACCAATCTATAGCCTTGCATTCTTTATATGTCTCCATGAGTTGTGCCCACCTTTCCTCGAAAGCCTATGTGATAACTGTGTCATATATCACTTCATCAAACTCAAACATAAATTTGGGATTGGCAGTGCATATGTGGCCGATCTTTTTAGGGATCTTCTTCAATATATGCCACAAACAAAATCAGTGCTGTACATTGAGAAAAACCTCTTTGACAGCAACCTCGATTGTCTTAGCTTGGTTGGTTATGATGGCATTGGGTGGTTGACCTCGATTTTCATCCACCCATGATTGGAATATCCACTTAAATGTTTTAGTCCTCTCATCTGACAATAATTTACAATCAAGCAAGGTGGACTGTCCATGATGGTTAACTCCAACAAATGGACAAAATGGCATTTAATATATATTTGTCAAATAAGTTGTGTCAAAAGTCAGTACATCATCAAAGTAAGTGCTTAACATTCTTGACCTTGGATGCATCTAGAAGACAGTCCTAAGCTGTCCATTGTCATTCAGGTCCAAAGTATAAAAGAAATTTATATTTTTAGCTTGCATCTATGTGAAGTGCATTACCATCGACTATGCATCTCCTTCTTTTAGCTGACTATGACATTCCCGACAGATGAAATTATGAGCATCTTTCTCTGTAAAATTCAATTGCCTTCTACCTCCTTTTCTTCTTGCCATGGCAGAGTATATTTAAATTGTAGATATATTCACGGTATGCATATTGCTAATCTCTGCCTTTTCTGACGTGTTGATCTTTGGATGGGACTGTAGATAATCGATAGTTGGTATGTACAACTCATGATTATGTTTTAGAAAAACATCATCCAATGTCCACTTACCATTTTTAGAATTTAGTCTTGCTTTTATCGATGCCTTACAATCAATTTTTCTAATGTCCTTAGGATTCATGGAATTTCCTGTTTTCCTAGATTTTCCTTTCCTTCAACATGCTAGGTACTTGAAGTATATTTCTTTCTTGTTGTTGGACCTATTATACATGGTTGTGATTTCAAAACCAACTCTTCTTGCATATTTATTGTAGAAATTGTACACATCATTTGCTAAATTAAACTCTATTCTAATGTGAGGATCAACATAATCATTGTCTGTATTTGGGATAGTAGGAGAAGGTGCATTCTTTTGAATAACACCAGCAACCCCCATCCAACTAATCTTGTTGGATATTTTTTAGATCTATAATTTCAACATCATCAGTAGAAATCTCTATACAAGATCAATAACATCGATGTTAATAGTATTAGGTGATATTTTCTCTAGAGGATATTAATAATTGCATAATGCATTAGCTAAAATATGGCACCCAGAGAGTGATAATATAGTTAGGAGATAAAAAATCTCTAAAAATATTAGATTTAAACTTATGACACCCCTTCATAAAAATAAGACACAACTTCAGAAATTTATTACACCCTGACACAAAAAGAAAAATTGAAGGTTTTGATTCTCTTATCAGGACTTTCCATCATCCGTTGGCTAAAATATAACTCCCAAGATATCATAATATGGTATGGCACGACAATAACTTAAAAATATAAGAATTGGATTTATGACACTTCTTCACAAAGTTTATGACACCCTTTTAAAAAATTATGACACCCAGGAGCAAAATAAAAAATTATCAGTTTTGATCATTCATGCCAGAATTTTTTCACCATCTATTGACTAGAATATGACACCCAGAATATAATAATATAGCTTTGAGATAACTTGAGCTATGAGAAATATGAATACCTTGGCATAAAACAAAAAAATACAGATTTTGATCCTTCGTATCAGGACTATTCAACTATCTATTGTCATAAATATGACATCCAGAGAGTAATAATATAGCTAGGAGATAAAATTTTTTTGAAAATATGAGATTTAGACTTATGACGTTCCTTCACAAAATTATGATACCTCTTCAGAAATTTATGACACCCCGACATAAAAAGAAAAACTAAAAGTTTTCATTCTCCTATTAGGACTTCCCAACATCCGTTGACTAAAATATAACTACCAGAATATCATAATATGGTGTGACGACAACTTGATATGAAAATATGAGAATTTAACTTATGATATCCTCTCACAGAATTATGACGTTCATTCACATAAATTATGACACCCAAGCACAAAATCGAAATTGAATGTTTTGATCCTCCATATCAGAACTTTTCCTCTATCTATTATCTAAAATATGACTAACTGAGCTCAAGTTAACACTTCTGATATTCAAGATGTGATTGGGTTAAGTAATTTATGGCATTCTGAGATATTATATGGTTTCTTAATGCATTAAATTTCTCGAACTGTTAAAACAGTTGATGTAATAAAGGATCTACGAACAAAATTGTAAAAAACAATCTATGAAGGGATATTTACTTCCTATAGGGGATGATATTTTGTCTCGAAGTAGTAGAAAAAACCTTCAATTGTTTATTTCAATCTCAGACCAAAACTGATGGTATATCCAACATCCAAACCATTTTTTAGAGTGAGAAAGAATTTTACTTCAACCTCGAACGCTATTTGCTTCCTTAGATCCGACACCCAGAGCACTTTTTAGAATGAGGAAGAATTTCATCGGAAGTAGCTTTCAAATGTTTTAGAATGAGCAAAATCCAAGCAATAACATGGTCTCTAGGTATCTTGGCAAGAAAGGGATTTTTGTCCGTTCAAAATTTTTAAAAAAAGGCTGATCGAATATTAATGCACGTCATATTGACAATAGATGCCGCTCCACTTTTCAAATGAGCATTTAAGAGGGGTCATGTCCCATCCAATTGCACCAGCTTGGATTTACGTGGACCAATAAGAAGTTGCAGTGCAGGCTAGCTCGTATTTTCTACACTGTAGGTAGTGTATAAAGAATTTCTCTCACACCTAAGCCAAACAAAAGGTAGTCAGCCTAAGCCTAACCAATATACGGGCCACTGTCCTCTAAGAAATATTTGATCCAAGAGTGCACCACCTGCGGTATAGAAAATTCGACGTGGAGTACACTATTTTTTTCGATTAGACTATGTAACCAATGCTTCCTGACACACATTAAATGTCGCCTGTAGGTTGATATTTTTGTTTAAAAATTTTGTATGATGAAAATATTTTTATTTAAAATTATGATATTTTTTTATAAATTTTTTTTTATAAATTTTTGATATTTTATATGATTTTTTGTAAATTATTTTTTATAAATATATATGATTTTTTTTTATCATGATGGCCGTGAACCGATAATTTCGATGCAGGCGGCAATTTTGAGAATAAGTTGAGAGAGGGGTGATTTTTTTGAAAATAAAAAATATTAAAAAAATCGACTTTTTCTGGCTGGAAATCCCCACGCCTCTAATATTTCCCGAGCGAAAGGGAAAGCCAATAACCCTAGGTTAATTCCTCGCAATCCCCATCTCCGGTCCATCTCCATGAAGTGCGAGAAGCAAGCCAGGCTCCTCAGAGCCCTGATCTCCGTCGTCGATGCCGTCAATCCCATCTCCACCGACTTGAACCGGTTCCTCCGGTCCGATTCCGGTGAGATCCCGCAAATCTCCAAGATCGCCAGGGCGGAGGAGTTCTCCGGCTCAGTTTCCCGGGTTTCCGAGGTGCTCCCGACGGCAAAGGAGTTCTCCGACTCGGTTTCTCGGGTTTTCGAGGTGCTCCCCATCGCGATAATCCAAAGGTTCAAGGCTGAGGACATTGAATTGTGGCAAATCTCCAAGATCGCCAAGTCATCCAAAGGTTCAAGGCTGAGGGCATTGAATTGGAGCCGCAGATGAGCTTTTCTTCCTTAGATCGCCTTCTGAATAAGCTCCTGAAGCGCTGAATTGCCTTCCATTTTTCCGATAATTCTTCGTCATTTTTGCTTTAATATCTTGGTCGTTTTTGCTTTCTGAAAGTAAATGCTTTCTATGCTATGACTGATATATGTTGGATTATAACAAATTGCTTTCCTTCAACTTTATTGTGAAGAAAAGATTGATCTTGAAACTCTTTGTTTCATTTCTTTCTTATGTACATAATGATAATGTTGGTAATGTTGGATGGATGTCTGGTGAGGATACCATCTCTCAGGATCTTTTTATTACCACGCGATGCAGCAGGAAGAAAGAAGAAATAAAATAAAAATAATTAAAATACGTGAATCAATCACAAAATGACTTGCCTTCATGGGACATACAAACTTTACTATAAAAAATATATATATATAAAAAGAGATTTCACCTTCAATCCTTGTACACCCAATTCTCTTCACAGAAAGTTCTTCCTCACAAAAGCTCTCTCTCTTGAAAGACCCTTCTGAACCCCTGAAGCGACCGACGTCCGCTGTTCAGGAGCCTCCTGCTCCTCTCTCAGCAGTCATGCGGCTCTCTCTCTTCCTCTTTCTCGATTTCGTGGGTTTTTTGCTGCGCCTTGCGAGATCACGGCCTTCTCTCGTGAAAAACAAAGCCCAAAAGACCATACTACCTCTCTGTTCCACGTACAGGCCTTTTAAGGCTTAAACCCAATTAGATTAGGTTCAAGACTCCTTAATCAGCTCAAATCAAGCCCCTGGATCATCGGATCATGATCGAGAGCTCCTTGGGTCCTTTGATCGTGCTCCGATCCATGGAATAGAGCCGTGGATCGTGAAAAATACGTGGAAAATGCCCACGCGGTCCACAGGTCCAACCATGGACCTTTCGATCCACAGTGGATCGGGGTACATGATCTTTCGATCCACAGTGGATCAGCATAGCATCCTCAGGATTCCTCTACCAGCTACCGTCTTGTAACCTCTCGAATTCAGTCTGCTAAGTGAGATAAGATTCCTCTTGAAATTGAGTATATATCGGACCTCTCTCAATCTCCTCACTGCACCATCATGTATCCTCCAGCTGACCGTTCTGATACCTCTGATCGCACAGTTTGATCCATCCGGCAGATATACAGTGCCCTCACTGTTTTTCAGGGAGTCAAACTATTCCTCTCTGCAATATACATGATAGGGGCATGCAAAATCTAATATCCACTGCTGAGAAGAAGTAGATACCTTGTCAAATATCTCCAGAACATCTCCATCTGAATCACTGCCGGCCGTCGCTACAGCAGCCACAGTTCGATTTTTGAGTTGAGGGCAATCTCTGGCTAGATGCCCCAACTTCTCACACCAGTAACACCTGATTTTGCTCAAGTCCCTCCTGGACTTGGACCGCCTTCGTCGTGATCTCCTGTCGCTCCGTCTACCGCCTCCTGCTCCTCCAGAAACCACCAAAGCTGAGCTACCACCACCTGAGCTCGAAGCTGAATTTTTTCTCCTGAGAATCTCGTTCTAGAGTATCACCGTGGTGATCTCGTCTATCTTGATAGTGCTCTTCCCCACTAGAAAAGTAGTCACCAAGGACTCGTACGAAGGTGTAAGCGATGCTAGCAAAATCAGCGTTTTGATCTTCTCCTCAGCATTCTCACCAACGCTGAGGAGGTCGGTGAGGATCTTCTGGAAGTAGTTTAGATGCTCCTGCACGTTTTATCCCTCATCCATCCATAGCTGGTAAAACTGCCTCCAGAGGAAAAGAGTGTTGGTGAGAGACTTTGCCATGTACAACTCCTCAAGCTTCGACCACAGCACCGTCGGAAAAGTCTCGCTCAGCATATGGATCACCACCTCATCCGCTAGGTACATGCAGATGGTACTCACCGCCTGCATCTGTAGCCATTTTCAATCCTGCACCTCCATGGTGGTTGGTTTTTCATCGCACAAGAGAGCATCGATCAACCTCTGTTGGATGAGCATGTCCTTTACCTCTGTCTGCCACAAAGAAAAATTACTCTTATCATTAAACTTGTTGATCTCCATCTTGATTGATCATGTCTTCTCCATCTTCAGTCTTGCTCACCACTGCTGCAATCTACATCCGTGTACCGTCTCGCTCTGATACCACTTGTTGGGTGGATGTCTGGTCAAGACACCACCTCCCAAGATCTTTTCAGTACCACGCGATGCAGCAGGAAGAAAGAAAAAATAAAACAAAAACAATCAAAATACGTGGATCAGCCACAAAATGGCTTGTCTCTATGGGGCATGCAAACTTCACTATAAAAAAGAAATTTTATAAGAGGAGACCTCACCCTCAACCCTTGTACACCCAATTCTCCCTTACAGGAAGTTCTCCCTCACAAAAGTTCTCTCTTTTGGAAGACCCCCCTGAACCCCTGAAGCGACCGGCGTTCGCTGTCCAGGAGCCTCATACTCCTTCTCTCTCAGTGGTCACACGACTCTCTCTCTCTTCCTCTTCCGCAGTTTCATGGGTTTTCCGCTGTGCCTTACGAGATCATAATCTTTTCTCATGAAAAACAAAGTCCAAAGGACCACACTACCTCTCAGTTCCACGTACAGGCCTTTTATAAGGCTTAAGCACAATTAGATTAGATTTAAGACACCTTAATCAGCCCATATCAAGCCCTGGATCGTCGGATCATGACCGGGAGCTCCCTGGGCCCTCCGATCGTGCTCCAGTCCATGAAATAGTACCGTGGACTCTGAAAAACACGTAGAAAATATCCACACAGTCCACAGGCCCAGCCGTGGACCTCCCGATCTATGGTGGACCAGGGTACAGGGCTAGGCACGGTGCCTGGGCCTGGGCCGGCCCGCACACGTGGTCCTGGGCCGCGCCCGCTCCTGGCACTTGGGCCGCACACCTGAGTCGCGCATCCCGCATGTTGGCTCCGCCTGGGCCGCACTCTGCCGCCTGCGGCCGCACTGCCGCCGCTCCGCCGATGGTCCTCCACCGCCTCGAATCTCGTGTCGACTTCAAAAATGCGTATCTCCTTCATTCGAGCTCCATTTGGGGTGATCTTAATCTCGTTGGACTTCATTTTTCGTTGGGGACCTCGCTGTGGCTCAGTGTAGACTGAATCTCGAGGCATCAAATCCTAACAGATAGCTTACCTTCACTTTTTCTGATAGTTTGCAACCTATTTAAACATTGGTTAAACTTTAGGATAGTTTGTTTGTTAGTCCCCTTACCTTTAATTTTTCATTGTGTGGATAGTTTTATGTATCTGAAGCTGGGAATGCGGCTTCAAAATGTTCTGTCAGGTTATGTTGTCCAACTGATAAAAGGGGGATAAATTAATTTAAATATGATTCAATTTCATATTGACCTTGAATATTGTGACGTGGTAACATGCTTTTGTCTTGCTGTTTGGAGCCGTGCCTGACATTACTGTTGTAATTATCTATTTAAAAATTTGAAATGTACAGTGTTATTTTAAACCAAACAATGTAGCCCTAAACAGCATGATAGAGTCAATGAGAGTATGAATCTGACAATATTTTTTAAGAGAATTTGGGAACAGCACTAAATGGCCTAAATTTTATGGTTCTTATTTACAAAAGCCATCTCGTTCATGTGGGATTCCCTTTTTCAAGTAGCTAGTGGACAGTGCTAAGGAGTCATGTTGGAATTATAATTGGTTGTGTTAGATTCTAGATTGTTGCTTTCCTAACTTAAGTCCAGAGTCTCGAGGGGTTAGGTGAATATAAATCTTCAGAATAAAACTATCAAAAATTGGTACTTATGGAAGCAGAGAGATGAATGTGGCCTTCAATGGCCTTACATAGAAAAGAGGAGAATGAATCTTGGCATCCCATCTTTGTTTTTTCTTTGATCAAATTTCATTTGCACTTGTGCTTTGTTCTTATGGTTTTCATTCATGTTCTTTGTTCATCAAATACTGGAATTGTAGGTATCTTCTAAATTTTTGAATTTTCAATCCTCCTTGTTCTTCTTACTCATCATTATGCTCTCATTGTTTGAGCTTTTGAGCTGAGTATTAAATTGATTATAATTCTTGGAACATCTTTATATGGTGACAAAATAAACCATGGAAGTAAACACAATAATATGATAAGTGAACTGAAAAGCATTAAGTTCAAGCTATTCATTGGCAAGATTAGCAACTAACTAGGTTGCTTGACATCAAAAGGTGATAAGTATGGAGTGATGATCAATATTCACTTGGCAACTAGATTATATAATAGAATCGTGTAGAAAATTTTCTATCAAGCGGTAAATTTTATGAGAAACTATAGTTTTGCAATAAGATCAATAGTCTTGTCTCAAGATAAGTACGCAGATAGTAAATTATTATTTGTTATGGAGTTGCAATGCATTAAGATGATTAGTGATATCTACAAGTCATCTTTTTATTCTGCTGGTTCATAAGCTTGTTGGCCTGTGCTTGGATTTTGTAATGTTCCAAAGAGGTCTGAATTCAACTGTTTCTGAAAATTATAACTATCTATGATGGACTGTGTCGTAATATGGAAAAGAATTATGGATGCTTTATAATGTGACTATAAATTACTTTAATTAATAAATCTAGATGCATCATACTCTATCAATCCATTTACTTGAGGCAGGACACTGCATTCGCTCTGATTTCTGGGTTGGAAGAACTTGGGTTGATTTGGTATATTACTAGTTCTTGTGATTGTTAAATGGGTGAATAGGTAAGTTGGTGAATCAAAGTCAGTTAAGCAATGTGATGCGATGCTTCTTAGAGATGTCTGACATCCTCACTTAGAATTGCTTAACTTGAAAGTCTTTCAGGGGGGCATTTAATAAATGTAAGACTACAATATGGTAATAACGTATGAGATATTGCCAATCAACACTACTTTTTGAGGAACTTTAAGTAAAGGATTGACTATGGTCATGTTTGAGAAGAAAAGAGCAGTGATTCACATGAACATACATGTAGTTTGCAAACAAGAAGGTTAGATTTAATTGACTCAAAGAATTCGGAAGTTCTCAATGATTAATGTTAATGCATCAAAAGCCTTTTTCTGCTTTTCTTTTCTTTTGCTCTCTAACTGGTGCTAACAATCAAATTGCCGTGTAAAAGAGTTTTTGGAATTCTGAAGTAATTCAGATAGTAATCCAAGGGATAGCTCTCTTAGACCCAAGGCGAAATTTTCTTTCTGGTGCTGGGCATTCTTTAACAGAGAATGGGATGAGTTGCCTTGAATTTTAGGATGGCCGTATGTGTGGCAACTCAATCTTGATTTTTTTTTGGTAGTAACAAGGAGAGAATCCCAACTAAAAACATTCAAAGATACGGCTATTGGCATTAGCCTGAGCTAGACAATTAAAAGTTAATGAGAAAATGCGAAAACTGAAGGCTAACATTCAAGAGCTCGACTCCTAGGTTTGTGAGGGAGTCAGTGGGCTGGTTACCTTCTCTGAAAATGCGAGATATATGGAAGGAGGACAGAGCTAAGGATACCTGAATAATGCTATTTCATATTGATGCTGAATCTATGCTTTACATGTTAGCTGTTATTAAGCAAAGTTCATTTGATCCTGAGCAACAAGTTGCATTCATTGATAAGATCTAAGGTGCATATGGTGGTGCATGGTGTATCTAATTAAGGGTCTTGAGTGGAAATAAACCTCTATGCATGGCTCCAAGTTAAGCAATAAGTTCAATTTCTCATCGATACCCTTCATTTTTTTCACCTGCTTGTCCAATTCATTAAGTAAACATGCCTTTCTCTGGAACTTGGGTATTGTTGAAGCTGATAACTTTGGGATCTTTTCAGTTCAATTATTTTTTTGAAGTAGTTATGTAACTTTCTCTTATCCTTGCCCGCTTATGTAGTATTTACTATGACTAATAAATTAAGACCTCTGCAGCATTGCAACTGACATAATGATATGTACCTTGCTACTTAGCAAAAAATATGCAAACTACTATTTATTAGTTTAATTGCATTAAGATTTATGTTAATTTCTTGTGGCCAAACAAACAAGTGATTGTGTAGCATACTAGCACATAAACAATCTTTCCAGTTTTTAGTGGCTTCCATCATGGATTCTTTCCTTGTAGAAATAATAGTGATATTTCAAGAACTTTCTTTATACTAAAAGATGCTATCCATTTAAGTATGTTTTTCTACTTTCCAGAGTGTAAATTATATCAATAACTGCAATTTTATTAGACCTCTAAAAAAAGGGTTCTTCTTATTGTTAGTGTAACTATGTTCTGCATCATGTGTTGAGTCATAAGTTGTATAAGACACTCTAGCTGTTGTCCAGTCTAAGATGATATTAACTATAGATGAGAATACATATATAAAAATATACAAATATGTAAGTTTGTCATATAAGGCATGAAATTTCAGCGAGTTATATGAGTTATATCATTTAGAATATGCAAGCAAGGTAGCTGTCATTTTTTCCCTTTTTCTTAATATGTTTTTATTTTTCTTGATTATGGAACATGTTGTGTTAATTTGGAAGTCTTTTTTGAAAATGTGTATCTCTTAGTGGTAATTGATGTGATGGTCTCGCATTGCCTAAGTTTTGGTCAATTGTCTTCACTGTCCACATTCTTGTTAAATCTAATTAAAGTGATGATTTTTTATTTTTGTAAGCTGAACCTTTCCCAGAGCATGAAATTTTTTGAATAATGTAGGCTTGTAGGCCCTTTTGCTCAATTTCTTGTTTCAAGGGAAAATTTCGTGCTCTCTTGACCTCCGGGTATTAAACCACCAGAGCCTGTTCATGATGGATGTAAAATCGTTGATTGTGTATTGGAAAGGCTACCATGATCTGTAGATCAAACTTCTGAATAATATATCATTTTCTGTTGCTTCATGGATACTTTCCATAATTGAAGCTTAGTGTTGTTTTTCTCTCATTCGATACTTCACTAATGTTGCTTAAACAATCAGGTGCCTCCTATTTGAAACAATTTCAAATTTTGCCTCGGGTCTGCAGACTCTGGACATCTTATTTTTTTTGGATTTTATAGACAATTATTAATGAATGCATTGGTCGACATGGAAGGTAGCATCAAGTTGTTCGCTAAATCTTAGTTGTTGAATGAGCTCATATTGGATAAGTTCTTTTTTTGTTTTTTTTCTCTTTTATAAATTCTTCTCTTTTAACTACTTTTTAGAATGACCTATTTTTTAGAATAACCATGTGAGACATATATTAAGTATGACTAATGAAGAGAAATTTTTTATATAATGCCCTATGGCATAGAAAATCTGATGTAGAGCGCACCGTCTTTTTCAATTAGATCATATAGTCACTATTTTTCAATGTATTTAATATTTATAATTTTATTTTTTCGTTAATGTCATATGATCTATATGGTCCCCTACTTTTTTTGAAATGATAAAACTATCCTTGATTTCAATTGTCCTCCTTCCATCCGTTCCACCCGCGCCCGTATTTTTCGGTCACTAGCATCCAGACAATTTGGTGAACATAGTCCGGATCCCGGACCGAAGTTTTCCATGAAAAAATTTCATCTTGCTGCCGACTCCAATCGCTTCTGCTGCTGCTTCTCTCGTTCCAATGACCACCGCTTTCAGCGACACAGGTGCATCAAATTATCTGTCCTTGCTGGGGTGGGCAACCGCTCTACATTTCTTCATTGCACGATGGTTGCTCGATGAAATGCAGAGCCCAAATTGATTTCCTCCGAAATGGATGAGTGAATTAATTCCTTGGGAATTTCTTCAATTTATGGTTTCAAATTAATTCCTTGGGAATTTCTTCAATTTGAAACCATAAAGACACGTAAAAAATACCTGAGCGGCAGCCGCACTAGCCATCCCCCTCGTCTCGTCAGCAGACTTCTTCACCTCTCCTTCCACCTCTCTGGCCGCCTCACCGACGGATTTCTGAGCGTCACCTGCCGCGCCTCCCTACCAAAACAGAGAATAACACCCAATCTTAAAACTTAGATTCCCGAATTCTATCCAGTGGAAGCCAATGTGGGTCACCTGAGGAGGTCTTGAAGCAGCAGTGACGAGGACCCTCGACGACGGGTTTCGTCGAACCATGGCCGGGCTGACATGGAGGAACTTTGGAAGGGAGCCGGTGAGGGTCATGCTTGCCATCTTAGCTGCTGCTGCTTCTTCCTGCTCTCTAGCTAGCCTTGGTGGTGTAAAGTGTTAGCTGCTTCTAATGCCATTTTCGCCACCACATATATAGGTGTCGGTAGGCACTCTGCTCTCTGCCACGTTGTGAATGTGGCATAGGTTTTTGATTTCCGTTCGTTGGGATCCGTTACTCCCGGTTGAGTTAGTTATTTGCGGTTACTTGTTGCTTGACCTGACAATTTTTTCCATCCTCAAAAATTTTATCTTTGCGTCTCCAATATTTTTGAAATATAAAATAATTAAGATTTTTTTTAGGCAACGTGTATGTTCTTAATTTGCCTTTCAAATTTTAGAGTTATAGAAATAAGCTGATTGAGCATGAATAAATACATGTGCTACATTTTGCAATACGAGGATCGTTGGTGTTAAGGTTAGTTGACGTCAATGAAGGAGGGGGCTCTATCCTGAGATTAAACGTGGGTTGTCGATTTGGATATCCGACTATCAATTTTTAACACTGTTGTAGTTTTGATAACGTGGAGGGCTTTAATAGTCCCACATCGTTTGTGAGTCAAGAAGGACTCGCATGTATAAGGAGAAAAAATCTTTTCAATGTGAGATATCTTTTAAGGGGCAAAATCATGAGGCCCGTGAGATAGAACGGACAATACCTCATTTACGGGCCAAGCCCTTGAGTCAAGAAAGGCATCTTTTAAGGAGCAAAATCGTGAGACTCATGGATCAGAGTGGATAATATCTCACGTGACGGGTCGAGCTGAGTCCTTATCGCAATAAACACGAGCAAGCTAATACCTTTTTTTCCCCCTTAAGAGGAGCATAGTCTATACATATTACTAAAGATACCTGGATACCAAAAGTCATATGTTTTAGTGTTCTACACTTCTTTAATCCATGCATTAAGTGGATCTAATAATGTCCCATGAAAATGATATGATCTAAGTATTGAACTCTACTACTTTCGATCTATACATGTTTTAGCACTGTAGATCATGATCAATAAAGTAAATTCTCAATATAAAAGTTGTATCATATATTTTAGCATACTGACATAATAAAAAGACTTCATTTACATGTCTAGATGTATAGGTTGAAGGCCACAAAAATACATAATTTTTGGCACTCAGATATGTTTAGTGATATAAATCCCGATCAATTATGCAGATCTTCGATTTAAATACTCAATTATTCATTTTAGATCTAAGAGGAGTATATGCCTTCATCTATTAAGAGATAAATACATAGTATGGGTTATGGCTGCACCATTAAATCTGGTTTTGAATGCAATGCCTTCTGTAGCACGTCGGTTCTTGACATGTACATCAAGTGTGGGAATATGAAAGATGCTTGCAGTTTCTCTGAGGCAGCCCCTTATAAATGCCAAGTTCTGTGGAATACAACGATTGATGGGTATGCTCGGATCTCAGGTCCGAAGGAGGCTGTTGAGTTGTTCCATCAGATGCTGGTCTCTTCCAACATACCAAACAGTTATACTTACACCATCCTTATTAAGCTTTGGGCAGCGACTGGTGATATCGACATATTAAGGTTCTTCCATGAGGACCATGAAGGCTGGTTTTGATGAAGATAATTTTGTTGGTGGTGCTCTTGTTGACTCCTATGCTAGATGGGGAGAAAAATAATCTTTTAGCTGCAGAGCATTCTGGAGCGTCGATGCATGTGATCTTGTTGTGTGGAGTGCACTGTTAGCTGGTCTTTGCCGCAATGGTGACACCAAACAGGGCCTCGATTTGTGTCTTAAATTTGTCTCAGAAGGTCAGAGGCTCGGCCCATTTTTGTTTGCTATCGTGTTTAATCTGTGCTCTGATTCGGAGACTCCGTTGCTTGGTTTGCAGGTGCGTGCATGCTTAGCAAAGTCTGGATTTGTGGTGGACTCATTCATCGAAAGTGCTCTTATTGGCATGTATTTTATCTTTGGAATGGTCACCGATGCATACAGAACTTGACACCATAGACAAGAATGAGGTGATATTCGGTGCAATGATACATGGTTCCTGTTGCGGTTATGGGTCGAGAGATTGAATCTCCGCATACGTGAGGTATTGTCCGCTTTGGCTCACGATCATTTTTAGCTTCAGTCGAGTCGATTCAGATCAGGGCAAGTTGGCTCGGACCTTGAGAGAACCGACTCGAACAGATAAATGGAAAGAACTTGTGGCATGGTAAGCTGCTGGCACACGGCCGAACCGACTGGAGGTTTAGTCGAGTCAACTTGAGTGCAGGGGAGTCGACTCGAACTTTGTTGGAGTCGACTTGAGTCGTGGAAACAGGCCTACACGGGTTTTCTGTTTGGGCTAGGATCGGGCTTTGATTTTAGGGACTTGGGGCTCGGGTTTATGAGTTCCAAATGTGGCTAACCAAGGGTTTGGGCTGAGGAACAAATCCAAGAGATGAGAGTATGTGAGACTTAGGCTTAGTAAATACTTTCATATATTGGTTAGTCAGGAAAGTTTTTGGTCGGGCCTATTGGCTCTGTATATATATACATAGATCGTATTAGGGTTTCATTGAGAAGTGGAATATAGATCTTTTCTCCCTCATCTCTCCTCTCTCTCTCTCTCTCTCTCTCTCTTTCTCTAGTGTAGCCACCTCAGGTTCTTGAAGAAGCCCCAGAGGAAGAAGGGCGCCTCCCTCAAGCCCTTGGAGGGAGGTGCCCCCTCATAGATCCGAATGGTGGATCTATGGTTGCTGCCTTCAGAGTGCATAGATCTATCGCAGATCTCCTCAATTTTTTTGGAGTAGCATCTAGGTCCACACGGGTGATCTAGGCGTTCCTAACGGTGAAGTTAGGAGTTTTTTATAACAAGAGGTATCAGCACGAGCATAGTAAATTGTGCGGGCGCTGCGGGTTGAGCAATGTCTAGGATTATGGTTTCTCAACATGGTATCAGAGTAATATCTAGAGTTGAGGGTTTCAATAGGGGGGTTGTGGTGGAAAGGGGTGGCAGGGGGTGGGGCGGCACAAGCGCGGGTGCGGGGTGGCCGAGGGGGCCTGAGGGGCTATAGCGAAGATGGGCAGCAGGGGAGGGGGGGTGGAGTAGGGCTTGCAACGAAGAGGGATGGCAGGGGTGGTGGAGCATTTTTGAAAAAAATAATTTAATTATAATTCAATGTTTAATTATAATTTAATTCTAATACATAAATAATAAAAAGATTGAAATATGAGGGATGGACATTTCTATCTTTTCGAAAGGCAACATAACAGCGTTATCATTTAAATGGATGAAAAGAATACATTGATATCAATCGATAATTTAGAGGGTCTAATTGAGACGTTTTAAATTTAAGAGGATGTAAGTAAAATTGAGATAAATTTGAGAGAATGTCTGTATAATTTTTTTTTTTTTTTATTTGATGAAGTGAAAGGCATGTTTCAAAATCTCATCCCACTCCACACCCACCCAACTTTGTTGAAGCTTCTTCACCACTTCGAATATATACTAATAAACCCAACGTGTTACATTGTATTATGTCCCTGGTAATTGACTTCGTCAATATATCTTCATCCAGATGTGGTCAGACGCCTCACCTATCGGCCCCACATTAGGAGCTGCCGAATCACTAGTGGCAAAACTGGAAAACCAATAGTGAGTCCAGGGGTAAGTCAAGGCTTCCCAGAACCAAGACCTTAAAAAGAGAGAGCATGAGACAGTACCATCAGAACTTAGAGCACATTTGGTTAGCAATTTGACTTCTAATTAGAATAGATTGAAACGAGAATCAAAATGGTGATATTCCATATCCTCATGGTTTGCGATTAAAATTAGAATTACAATAAAATTCAAATGCTAGAAGAGAATAAAGATTGAATTTTGAAGAATTAAAATATTTTAATCATTTTAGGATCGAAATGGAAATTAAACTTCCACCAATCAAATGGTTGGAATAGAAATCGCTTATTTCCTTTTTCATTACAGAGAACAATTTTCTCCAACTAAATATGCTCTTAGATCTACTAAAACATTGGATCGAGCTAAAGCCTAACTCACTTTTAGGTTACTAATATAAGCAAATTCTTTATGCACTGTGGATAGTGTAAAAAATCCGTCGATTGAACGCACCATCTTATTCGATTGATCTGCGTAGTCACCACTTTCTAATACGTATTTGATATCTGTAGATCGACTTTTTTGTTTAAAAATTTTGTATGATGAAAATACTTCTATTTTTTGATAAAATTATGATATCTTATATCCATATTATGACATCCTAAGTCTAGAAAGTCATAATTTTTATCTACAGGATGTCATAATATGCATAGGATATTATATTTGTTCGAAAGAATAGGGGTATTTTCATCATTCAAAATTTTCAAACAAAAAAATCAATATACTGGTATTAAATACGTATTAAAAAATATTTGGACAAAAATGCTTCTTCTATATTATGATATCTTAGACCATATTATAATATCCTATATTATAATATGCCACAGGATATCATAATTTTTTTTAAAGAGCAGGAAAAAAGTTAGAACATTTTCATTATATAAAATTTTTAAATGAAAAAGCCGACCTGCTGGCATTAAATGTGCATTAGAAAGCAGTGACTACGTGGACTACATGGACAAATCAAACAAGTCAGTGTACTCCACGTTAGATTTTCTACACCGCTAGCGATGCACAAAGAATTTCTCAACTAATATACAATATAACCTTAGTTTGCTTAAGGCGAGCCATGTACAATCTCAACTTATAACTTCATCTAAACCTAAGCTTTCATTTATTAAAACACTAGTTTTGAGCCCGCATGTTGTGTGCGGGTTCTAGGTCATATCATTCCTCATTTTCTAAAAATAATTATTTTTTAAATTAATAAATTAATATGATAAAATTGTGTCCATTTAAATTTTTGATATTAATTTATATTGTCGGTTACATCATTTAATTGCAAGAGTGGGCTTCTATTGCAAGAATAGGCTTTAATCATATCATTTAATTCACATTAATTTTTAAATACCATAATATCTTTTTATTTAATTAAATAATATTTTGCAGAATTGTTTTGGTCCACATGGCATTCAAGGGCGATAAATCCGTGCTTATAAATTAAATTGCTATCCTATTTTCTCAGTTTCTATATATATATATATATATATATATATATATATATATATATATATTAGATTGGAGATCCTTGAACGGCCAGCCCATTTGGCAGCCCTAGCCAGAGCATGACATTACAGCTATGGCACGCCAGTGTTCAATTTAAAATAGTCTAGAAATCGCAATACATTAAGCTTACCAAGTGGCTTTTAGGGTGTTCTCTCCATCATCTGCCAAATCTTCAAATCTTATCACTTTCTCAATTTCTATATATATATATATATAAATAAATAAATAAATAATATATATATATATATATATATATATATATATATATATATATATATATATATATATATATATATATATATGAGATTGGAGATCCATGAACGGCCAGCTCATTTGGCAGCCCTAGCCAGAGCATGACATTACAGCTATGGCACGCCAGTGTTCAATTTAAAATAGTCTAGAAATCGCAATACATTAAGCCTACCAAGTGGCTTTTAGGGTGTTCTCACCATCCTCTGCCAAATCTTCAAATCTTATCGCTTTCGCGGCATAGCAGGCTCTCCAATATAGCAACCGGCACTCAGCCAGGAGGACCACTGAATCTAGACATAGCGGCCCATTGGATGCAGCATTCCTACCATTTCTGCCTCCATTACCAAGCTTTGGTGCTTTCATTTCACTAGTGGTTTGGACATTGGTGGCCTCCATTTTGAGGAATCGACCGAGGCCATCCTTAGTATCCTGCTGCATAGGAGAGAGGGGCAAACAATGACAAACTAATAGCTCTAAAAAGTCTCACGTCACGGCACCATATCCAGAGAATGGTGGACACATTGAACAAAAAGAGAGGGGAGGGAAGGCATGCGTTTGTGGCGAAAGTGCCCACTACCGCAGGAATTATAGTGGACTGTTGATAGAGATGCAATTAACTAAGCCTCATCTTGTAGTTCTCAAGTTAGAGGTGTGGACATGCTTATTTTTATTATATCAGAAGATTATGATGTTCTACAAGACTACAACATCATGAAATTTATGTTAAGATTTGACGTTTCAAGATTCGATCTACATTGAGCCCACAGCGAGGTTCGTAACGAAAAACGGAGTCCAACGAGATCAAGATCACCTAAAATGGAGATCAGACGGAGGAGATACAAGCTTTTGAAGTCAGCACGAGATTCGAGATGGCAGAGGATGCGGGCGGCCGACGGTGGGCCGGTGGAGTGGTGGCCGCGCGGCCCAGGGCGCAGCACCAAGTGGGGCACGTGGCCCAGGCGCGGGCATGCGGCCCAACCCACGCGCGGGTGTGCAAGCGCGGCCCGGGCCCAAGCGCCCGGTGCGGGTGCGGCCCAAGCCCGTGCTCGCGGGCCAGCCCAGGCCCAGGCGCCTGCCTGGGGCCTGTACCCCGATCCACCATAGATCGGGCAGTCCATGGCAGACCGCATAGACTGCCTGAGCATTTCTCAGGCATTTCTTGCAGTCCACGAAACTATTCCGTGGATCGGAGCACGATCCGATGTCCCAGGAAGTTCCCGGTGATGATCCAACGGCTGAGGGGGTTATTTGGCTTGATTAGGAGTCCTAATATGAATCTAATCGGGTTTTAATCCACGTTTAAGCTTTAAATAGGCTGTGAACGTGAATAGGGAAGGGTGGTCTGCTGTTTTGCCGCAGGAAGCATCGTACGGAGCTCACAGAGAGAAGAAAAAGGGTGCATCACTGAGAGAGGAGCACGAGGCTCCTAGACAGTAGATGCCAGGCACTTTAAGGGTTCAGGGGAGTCTTCTAAGAGAGAGAATTTTTGTGAGAGAAACTTTCTGTGAGAAAGAAATTGGGTGTACAAGGGTTGAGGATGAGGTCTCCTCTTGTAAATTTTTTTTTTTCATAGTAAAGTTTTGCATGCCCCGTGGAAGCGAGCCCTTTTGTGGCTGATCCATGTATTTTGATTATTTTTTATTTTATTCTTCTTTCTTCCTGCTGCATCGCATGATACTGAAAAGGTCCTGGAAGGTGGTGTCCTGGTCAAACATCCACCCAATAAGTGGTATCAGAGCAAGGCGGTACAAAAATACAGCTTGCAGCGGTGGTGAGCAAGACTGAAGATGGAGAAAACAGGATCAATCAAGATGAAGATCAACAAGTTTGATGGAAAGAGCAATTTCTCTTTGTAGCAGACAAGGGTGAAAGACGTGCTCATCCAACAGGAGTTGATCGAAGCTCTCTTGTGCGAGGAGAAGCCGACCACCATAGGGGTGTGGGATTGGAAACGACTACAGATGCAGGCGGTGAGTACCATCTGCATGTACCTGACGGATGAGGTGATGATTCATGTGCTGAGTGAGATTTCTCCGATGGTGATGTGGTCGAAGCTCGAGAGACATGGCAAAGTCTCTCACCAATACTCTTTTCCTTTGAAGGTAGTTCTATCAACTGCGGATGACTGAGGGACAGAACGTGCAGGAGCATCTAAGTCACTTTCAGAAGATCCTCACTAACCTCCTTAGTGTTGATGAGAATGTTGAGGAGAAGACCAAGGTGCTGGTTTTACTGGCGTCGCTTCCACCTTTGTATGAGTCATTGGTGACTGCTCTTCTAGTGGGAAAGAGCACCATCAAGATGGACGAGGTCACCGCGGTGATACTCCAGAATGAGGTTCTTAGGAGGGAGAACTCGGCTTCGAGCTCAAGTGGAGGTATCTCAGCTTTGGTGGCTTTTGGAGGAGCAGAAGATGATAGACAGAGCTGAAGGAACCAGATCTAGGGTTTCAGGGTTAGATCTTGAAACTTTTGCAAGATCAGGCAGTGGAAGACTAAAATAAATCAAAATTTATCTTATAAAATTAGAGAATCTCTAGATCTAAGATCCTATTATATGATTATTACATGGCATTAAATCAAAAATTAAAATATAAAGAGCAAGAACTACATGTTGATAATATCAACATATTTCTATACTACATCTAATGTATGTAAAATATAATAGATCAGATCTATTATCTTGCAAGTTAGATATTCTAACTTTGTTGATCCAGGCTTGAGGATGATGTTGCGAGCTGCACACACGTCCGACTTTTAGGAGTTGTCCAGACGAGCCCATGAATCACGATCAGAAGTCCTGGTCCAAAAAATCAGCACAGTATGCTAGTATTGTGCTGATCCTTCTTTGATGGTCGATCAGATGCCTTCTTCTTCTTGATTTGGACCCTTCCAAAGATGAGAAGTAGGAGAAGGAGTTTTAGATATGAGACACTCTCAGAAAACTCACAGATGGAGGAAGGAAAAAGGTGAACTCAGCAACCCAAGAAGAAGACCCTCTTCTTCTTCTCTTTGCTCTAACCTAGATACATAGATTTGTGTCTATTATATCTCCATGCCCCAATACTCTTTCTCCCTGATTTTCATATGCCCCAAAGGTCTCTCAATGCTCTGTAATCCACAAAAATTTTTAAAAAAATTTATTTTTAAATAAAAAGATATGAAGAATCCTTGTCTAGGTCAAATACCTAGTCAAGAAAAATCTAAATAGGGCAAGTAAA
>NC_026005.2:79871379-79953879 GCF_000442705.2 Elaeis guineensis
ACTCAAATCAAAAATCTTAGATGTAATCCTATTACATGATCTAATTTTTTTTTATTTTTTCATATCTAAAATTCTCATACACAAACATAAATTTCAGATTCTAAAATCATATTTTAGATCTAAATTTTTTACATAAAAATAAGTTTTAAAATATAAAAATAATTTTTAAATTTTAACATACAAACATATATCATATATATGCATGTAAAATCAGATCTAAACAAAATTTCAGATCTAAATATGATATCATATATCTCATATACTAATCATGGATCATATTAAAAATAAATTTATGATCTAAATATGTAATCATATATCACATATATGAATCAAAATTCAGATCATAAAAAATTTTAGGTTTCATGTATGCATCTATTTCACATGAACAAGAACTCTTTTAGATCAATTTTCAAATCTATGCATGCATCAACTTATCAACTATATATTCAAAAATTAAATCAAAAATCTAATTTTAGATTTGAAGATCCTTCCATACATCTCATGTATCAAGAAAAAAATTATTTTTGAAAATTTTTCAAAAATATTCATATCAAAATTCAGCATATGAAAATCCATGGCTTTAATACCACTGTTGGAATTTTAGATTTGGTGCATGCATATGTATTTCAAAATTTTTATTTTCTAAACACTATAGTGGAGAATAAGATTAAAATAATTTTAATCTTAATTTTGTATGCATAAAAATATGAAACCACATGATCTATTTTATATGCTGAAATTGATATATGCTGAATTTCAGATTGTGATCAAATCACATACCTGTATTGTAATTTTTTACCTCAAAACTGGATTTGAAAGAGATGAGGCTCTCTGTTAGCGGCACAAATATCTGACTTCTATGAGTATCCACTCGAGATCAGTCTGGAATAGTCATCTAAAATCTGAATATTGAATCTCCAAAATTTAGTCTGCTGAATCTGAATGAGGCAATGGGACGTCCCATGGGGTTAGACAGAAAGTTCAGCTTTCTGTTTTGATCTCAGGATCTTAGGGGTCATCCTAGGTGGGTCATCCTACTGCATGGATCATCCCATATGGGTCGTCTCACTGCGTATCATGAGCCAAAATGAAGTATGCCGGCTACCCAATGAAAGGGGATGACCCAAATGGATCACCCTATTTTATGCCAATCCAGTTTCTCATATATTTAAGATTGAAAACTTATCAAAATACTTTTAAATACTCTTAAATGATTTTAAATCAATTGCACACTTTCAAAAGACTTTGGAAACTTTTTCAACTTGCAAAAACTTTAATTTTAGCATACTTGATGAGGTTTTTCAAATCTAATCTTTTGGACTATCTGAAATATCATAAAAATATTTTTCAAAGATAAGAAACTTGTTAGTAGTCTCCTCAAATGATTTGTGATCATCAAAATCAATTTTGAAGCAACAAACTCCTTCTTTTTGATGATGATAAAATATTTGACTATTCACAAAATAAGTCTATCAAGCTCAAGGAATTTAGGTTTGTAAAGTACTTATAGGAATATGCCAAAGATTAAGTATTAAAAAATTATGAGATACATATTTTCAGTAATTTTAATATTTCAATTCATTTTACTGAAACTCATTTGTGAAGGTATGAGAATTTTTCTAAAGATTGTTCTTAATCAGTTAAAATTCTCTCTTTTCTTGTATGAAATAATCATTTTGATCATTTTGAAAAAAATCTCTCCCTTTCTTATATAAAGAGTGTTCAATTTGTAAAATTTTTCTTATTAAAGTAGAGATAGTTCATAAAAGAATTTTATTCTTCTCTTCTTTATTTTTAATATCAGAGCAATAAATGTGAAATGAATGTTTCTTGTCCTTTTTCTCGTTTTGATATTAAAGCAAGGATGAAACCATTGGAATAAGAATTAAAAGAAAAAAATAGAGTATTTTATAAAATCAAAAATGAATGTATCGAGTCATTTTGATATCAATATAAAAATAAAATTATCAGAGCACTCAAGAAAAATAGATGTATCAAAGTAATTTTTGAAAAAGTATCAAAATAAAGATAAAAATAGATGCATCAGAGTAAAAAATGGGCGTATTAGAGGTGTATCTGTGCAAAATACTGTATCAGAGCAAAAATTTAAAAAAAAAGATTTAAAAAGTGCAGATAGACAATATACTACTTTCTCCTCCTTTTTGACATCATCAAAAAATGGACTAAAGGGAGTAAGATTTTTCATGGTTGTATATCAGGTATCAAAGTAATAGTGCAGTCATCCAAAAAAAAGAAGTGAGCTATATAAAATGATAATAATAACCTCATTCATTAATTACAATAAAAAGAGAGGTTACAAGAGTCATAATATATATCCATGAGCATAAAGCTCTCATACATTCAACTACTAAAATAAAATACAACAACTAAATAACCTAGAAAATCTGGTACAAAATGATCAGATCAATGAGAATGGGCATCGAGCTCAAGATCAAGATAGGTGAAATAAAATCAACCTCATCCTTGACTGAAGGGTCTGGTCCAAGAGGAAGATGTCAGAGGATGAAATGCAATAGGCTGGACAAAGACTGGCTCACTGGATGCGGAGGGCCTAGACAAAAGCTGAGTCTTAATAGCATCAAGCTGGGACAGGACCCCCTTCACTAAAACTCGAAGCCCATCAAGATTAGAAGATACAAAGCCTCTGGAGTCCCTGATGTCTGCTCGAATCAGCTCAAGAGAAGAATGAAGCTGGTTGTGGAGTCTCTCTATCTCTCAAGTAAAATCAGCCAACTAAAGTGAAGAGGTGGTCGATGTGCTCACTCTTTCCAATAGAAAATCAAAAATCCGTCTGATCTCCCTCTCAATATCAAAAATTCTGCCACTGAACCTGAGTAAGAAGCTCTCCATACTTTCCAATCTAGTACTCAGATCAGATAAGAGCTCCATCAATAAAAAAATATGTGGCATGACAGAGAAGTCTGAGGAAGGATCAGAGAAGAACTGACTGAGGCTGACAATACTGCTGCTGCTGCACCTGCTGGAGAATCTACTCCTGATACTGCTGAAGCTGCTGAAGAACCTGATCCTGAAATCGTTGCTGCTGAACAGATAGAATCTCTACCACTCTCTCAGCCAACAGTCCCATATCCTCACCCCCCAAACTAAAAGATGGCACAGTATGGCTCGATGGGGGTACTCTGACTGAGGATCCTGCCTCAGGCTCCGATATAGGATGATTAACTGGACTCTGCCTGGGCACAGGTGAAGATGGACCCTCTCCCTCAGCATGCTCCTCTTTCTCATCATCCTCCTCCTTAACTGCAGCTGCATAACCCTTGGCCTATTGGCCATCTACTCTGACAAACCCCATGCGTCGAAAGGAGTGGTTATTGTAAATGTCGATGTATGACGGTCTATAAACAATCTCTCCTTCAAAACTCACTCTAGACTCCCTAAAAATCACTGTGAGAGCCATGCCCTATGACAAGGGAGCTTTGGATCTATTCAAGGCTTCCGTCATGGCATCGATCATCAGGAAAGATCGGTTCAAAAGAGTCTCAAAAACAACATGATGAATTAAACAGATATCCCTACCAGTCATCAAATCATATCTTTCTCTTCTGGAGAAGAAAATCTTAGACACCATGTGGTAAAGCAATCTCATCTCTACACTCAGATTCTTGGCCTCAATTTTCAGAAATCCTTCTATATCTTCTCTTCCAAGGATAGTCCTAAGTCCAATTTTATTTTTAGGTAGCTTATCTAGGCAACTACCCTCAAAAGACATCTGAAGGAGTCTACCTAGCCTAGGTGCATTCAAAATAATTTGGACTCTCTTCACGGTAGATCTCAAAACACCATCAGAGAAGATTAAATTTGAGCAAAATTCTTTGAAAAAATCAATATAAACTGGCTCAGATAAATTGAGAAAAAATCTCCATCCATGCTTAATTAATTTCTCTCTAATGAAAAACCATCACTCTTCAAAAATTAAAAATCTATATTTCTATCCAAGGCTACTTTTCTTACAGATAGAGGGATTTTACTTGGTGTAACCAGTGAAGAAGTTCGGCTTGGTGCTTGAGCTACATTCTTCCTCCATTCCTCGGCCTCCAAAGATCTTACAGATTTTTTTCTCTGTGATAATCTCATTTTGGGGGCCATTGTCCCAAGGAGAGGAGAAAAATCAATCAAGAGGGTAGAGAGGGATGAGAGATGGAAGAAAATGAAGAGAAGAAGAGGGTTTAGGAGAGTTTCTCACAGATTTTGCAGGTTAGGGTTTGAAATTTGGTGGAGATCAAGAGGATAAGTCATGAGAGAGAGAGAGCTTAAGGGTTTGAGAAGAAAATCCAAAGTTTTGAGGTCGGTAGAGATCTAGAAGGAGATTTTTAGGTTTGGGACGAGAGGGAGAGGAAGGATTTTGGGTTTTGAGACACCCCAAATAGCTTTTAAATAGAATTGGAAATGGGTTGGCTTAAGGGAGAAGAACCAAACACATTTAAATGGGACGCTCTATCCAGGATTGCATCAAGCGATTAAAAAAATATTTAAAAATGAGAAAATTTTGAAATAGGTCATATCGAGTTGAGATGATCATGAGGAGTCTAGATAAATTTTGATATGATTTTTGATTAAGTATTTCAATAAAAAAAATTCGAGAAGATATCTGAATAGCACTGATGATTTTTAATTATCTTGAAAAAATCTCAAAAAAAGAAAAGATAGATGGCTCCCAAAATTAGGATAATGTAGTTAAAAATTTTTAAAAGAATTTTGAGAGTGAAATTATGATTGAAGTTCAAGTAGAAGGGTCTAAGATATCCAATTCCCTTCTAATTTCATAAAATTTATTTTTATTTAGTACTTTGATGAAAATATCAGCTAGTTATTTTTCAGTATTTATGTATTCAAGTGTTATGTCATTATTTTGAATATGTTCTCTTATGAAATGATGTCTAATTTCAATATGTTTTGACCTAGAATGTTGAATAAGATTTTTGATCAAATTGATGGCACTAGTATTATCACATCTTATGAAGATATTTTTAAGTTCAATACCAAAATCTATGAGTTGCTGCTTAATCTACAGGATTTGAGCACAGCAACTTCTGGCTACAATGTATTTGGCCTTGACCATAGATAATGCTATCAAATTTTACTTCTTGCTAAATGAAGAGATTAAGTTCACTCCTAAAAATTGGCAAGTTTCACTAATACTTTTTCTATCTAGTTTACATCCAACAAAGTCTGCATCTGAGTAACCTATTAAGTCCATAGAAGATTATTTTGAAAACTAAAGTCTTAGATTTTGTGTTCCCTTTAAGTATCTAAAAATTTTCTTAACAGTATTTAAGGGAGATTTCTTAGGATTTGACTGATATCTAGCACCATACATATACTGAACATTATATCGGTCTACTAGCAGTAAGATATAATAAAGAGCCTATCATACCTCTATAGAGCTTTGAATTGATATTTTTATCATGTTCATCTTTTTGTAATTTACAGGAAGGGATCATAGGTGTACTTACAATTTTTAAGCTCTCCATTCTAAATTTCTTTAATAGTTCTCTTGTGTACTTACTTTGGGTGATGGAGATCTCCTCCTTCATTTGCTTAATCTGAAGTCTGAGAAAAAAAGTGCATTCTCCCATCATGCTCATCTCAAACTCTTCCTACATGAGCTTGGCAAACTCTTGATACAAATCTTCACTAGTAGACCCAAATACAATGTCATAAACATATATCTGTATAACTAAATTTTTTTTATCTTTTTTTTTTATAAATAGAGTTGTATCAATTTTTTTTTTTGAAAAATTATTTTCTAATAAGAATTTACTTAATCTTTCATACCAGATCCTAGGAGCTTGTTTTAAACTGTATAAAATTTTGTTTAACTTAAATATATGATCTAAAAATTTATGACTTTCAAAATCTGAAGGTTGTTCTACATATACTTCTTCAGCAATATAATCATTTAGAAAAGTACTTTTAACATCCATTTAAAATAATTTAAAGTTCATAAAATAAGCAAAAGCAAGTAGCATTCTTATTGTTTCTAGTCTAGCAACAAGAGCAAATATTTCATCAAAATCAATTTTTTCTTGTTAATTGTATCCTTTAGCAACTAATCTTGCTTTATTTCTTATTATATTCCATCTTTATCTAATTTATTTTTATATACCCATTTAGTTCTTATTATGAGGTGATTTTTAGGTCTAGTAACTAGTGTTCATACATTGTTTCTTTCAAATTGATTTAACTTTTTTTGTATGGCAATTATCTAGTGATGATCTTTTTCAGCTTCATCTATTATTTTAGGTTCTAGATGTGAAATAAAAGTTACATAATTACAAACATCTTTAAGAGAGGATCTAGTTCTTACCTTTTGTACCGGATCACTAATTATTAATTTTTTGGGGTGATTGTGGACATACCTCTATTCTCTTGAAAGATTACCTGTATCTTGAGGTTGTTCTTGAATGTTCTGATCATTGATGCTTTCATCTTTATATTTTTTTATCCAATTGATTCTTATTTCGCTCATCTAAGTCATTGATGGTGAGTTCTTTCATTCCATCTTCTATGATACCTACATCATCAGCATCCTCTC
The DNA here is from genome assembly GCF_000442705.2 of Elaeis guineensis. Lineage (NCBI taxonomy): Eukaryota > Viridiplantae > Streptophyta > Magnoliopsida > Arecales > Arecaceae > Elaeis > Elaeis guineensis. Next base: position 79,877,957 of record NC_026005.2, read on the forward strand.
TCTTCTTTGATGGCAGATTATTAGTTTCATCAAAAACTATATGAATTGACTTTTTCACTACTAGTATTCTTTTATTAAATACTCTAAATATTTTACTAGAAATAGAATAGCCAAGAAAGATAGCTTCATCAGATTTAGCATCAAATTTATCTAAGCTATCTTTATCATTATTTAAAACAAAGCATCGGCAACAAAAAATATGAAAATAGCCTATATTAAGTTTTCTATCCTTCCATAATTCATAAGATGTTTTCTTTAAAATTGGTCTTATTAAAGCATGATTTAAAATATAATATGCTGTGTTAATTGCTTCTGCCCAAAAGTACTTTGGAAGCTTACTTTTACATAGCATGGTACAAGCTATTTTTTCTAAGATTCTATTTTTTTTCTCTACAACTTCATTTTATTGTGGTGTTCTAGATACTGAAAAATTATGATTTATACCTTTTTTATCATAAATTTTTTTAAAATTTTTATTTTCAAATTCAGTGCCATGTTCACTACGAATAGAAATAATTGGTGAATCTTTTTCATTCAAAACCTTTCGACAAAACTTAGAGAATGCTGAAAATACTTCATACTTAGAAGCTAAAAATAAAATACAAGTAAAATATAAAAAATCATCAATAATTATAAAATCATATCTTTTACCTCCTAAACTAGTTATTCTTGTAGGACCAAATAAATCTATATGTAAAAATTCTAAAGATTTAGAAGTCGAAACAATGTTCTTAGATTTAAAGAAAACTCTTATTTGTTTACCTATTTGACATGCATCATAAATTTTATCTTTGTCAAAATTAATTTTTTATAAACCAAAAATTAAATCTTTTTTAATGATTTTAGAAAGTGTATGCATACTAATATGTGCAAGTCTATGGTGCCAAAGCCAACTAGTCTCATTAATTTTAGCATTCATAGCCACAAGACATTGCATATTTTGTATGGAGAGATTATCTAAATCAACTATGTATATATTGCCATGCCTATGTCCAAGTAGCTCCTTCAATGGTAGAATATTTAAATCTTTGACTTTTTGGATTGGAGTGATCTTTGCCTCCCACGATCTTGGTAAAGATCTGAGCACTTTTTTCACAAGATCACTGTTAGAATAATATTTGCCAAGACTTTTCAAATCATTTATGATGTCAGTAAAATGGATGAAAATTTGAGTTATTGACTCTTCAAGTTTCATTTCAAATAGTTCATAGTTGTGCATAAGCATATTGATCTTAGATTTTTTTACTTGATTTGTACCTTTATGTGTGACTTCTAACCTATCTCAAATTTTTTTAGTTGAATTGAAAGTAAAAATATAATTAAATTTTTTTGCATCTAAAGCATAATATAAAATATTCATGATTTTAGTATTGAGCTGAGCCATTTTCTTATCAAATTCATTCCATTCATCTTCCGGCTCAGGGAGAGACACACCATCAATTAATTTAATGGGTGTGTATGGTCCATTTATTATGATACTCCATATATCATAGTCAAGTACTTGAATAAAAATTTTCATCCGAGCTTTTCAATAGGTGTAGTTTGACCCATTGAAAAGTGGAGGTCAGTTTGTGGATTGCCCCTTGGCTAGGGATGTGCCAAATTGGGCTGCCATAGACTTTTAACTCTTGATGGTTAAATCAAGCAAGGGCTAGAGCATCGGGCTCTGATACCACTTGTTGTCCAGATATGGAGCCTAAGAGGGGGGGTTAATTGGGTCTTTTTAAAATTTTAAGATTAGTGCACTAAAAGTAATGTGCTAAAGTGTTGAGTGGAGTGAGTTGATTTGCAATGAAAATGAAATCAAATACAATGATAGGTATGCAAGTATAAAGCATAAAGAAAAAGAAAGAGATACAAGCACAATAAATATAGAATTTATAGTGGTTTGATACCAACCTTGCACCTACATCCACTCCCTAAGTTTCTATTTGAGAATTCAATCCACTAAAAAGATTTCAATAAATATAACACATCGGACAACCCTGGCCCTTACTATCCAAGCAAGAACACTTATTTTTTAGGTATAAGTCAATCCTCAACAATCTGATCCTGATTAATCCAATTGAGTTTTGAAACCCCCCAAAACTCAAAAATCCAAATATAAAAAAAAATAGAGTACAAAAATTTTAGTACAAAATCCTCTTAAATGAATATAATAAATATAATAAAAATATAATACTTAAGAGAAAGAGAAGCTTTTGCTGAACACACTTAATGAATTCCACACTTGATTGCAGCTGGAGAGTGGTTGGTGAGTTGATTGAATGCTTCTTTTCCTCTCTTTTAGAAATTTTTGAATTTTTTTCGGATGTGAGCTTTCAATCCTTTCAAAACTTATAATTTTTCACTTCAAGAGAGTATTTATAATCACATTTATACTTAAAAATATTTTAGTATCGATTTAGAGCCGTTAGAGAGTATTTAATACGCATTAAATGCACCAAAAATGAACTGAAAACTAACCGTTATGCGTGCTCGTAGGAATGAGACATCTCACTAGCAATGGGACGTCCCATAGGGTGCCCCAATTGACTAGACAGAAAGTTTAGCTTTCTATTTTGATTTTAGGATCTCAGAGATCGTCCCAGGTGGGTCGATCCACTACATGGGTCGTCTCATATGGGTCATCCCACTGCATACCATGAGACAAAATGAAGCATGCCGGCTACCTAATGAAAAGAGATGACCTAGATGGGTCACTCCATTTTGTATCAATCTAATTTTTCATACATTTAAGGTCTGAAATTTATCAGAATACTTTCAAATAATCTTAAATGGCTTCAAATCAATTGGACACTCTCAAAAAGCTTTAAAAATTTCTCCAACTTGCAGAAACTTCAATTGCACACTTGATGAGATTTTTCAAATCCAATCTTTTGGACTACCTGAAATATCACAAAAATATTTTTCAAAAATAAAAAACTCATTAGTAGTCTTCTCAAATGATTTATAATCATCAAAATTAATTCTTGGAGCAAGAAAGCTACTTTTGCAAGTTTCATCATCCAATAACTCATCAAACCATATCTACAATCAATAGAACATCACATTTGTAATAGGATTTTATGATATTTAACAGGGTTTCATAAAAATAAATTAGAACATCTTAATCTACATAATGTGAGTGCATACTGTGATTTTTTTATACTTTTATCAGAAAATTGAATATTGCAGTCAAAATGATCGAATTGGTATTTCATATCCTTGCACCATCTCTTCAAAAAGTACTTATCTAGAATATGAAATACTTCACTTTGATGAAGGACTAATAAGGCATGCCTATATAAGTATCCATTGAATTGAAAAAATCAAAACTGGCATTTGACCTCTTCCAAATAGTTGTCGTATGAAATAATATAATTTTTTATAATCTCCTTGCTTATTCTATCAACTTCAATCCTCTCAAATAATTTTACAGAATATACAGCACATTTATCAACTTTTTCAATTAATTTTGCATTTGATGCAGCCATGTCAAAGATCTTATTCTGAAATTTTTTGAATATACACCTTATATATTTGGCTACTTCTTGCCTCTCAAAAGATGAGGATGTCTTTATAAAAGCATTCGTTTGCAATGATTTATTGTCTTGCTCATTTTGCTTCATATCTTTTTTCAAGATATCTTCATACCTATTGATGAATTTTTTGAGTATAGTCTTCAAATTTACAAACCCATCAAAGAAGTTATTGAAGCTCTCGCTCCTCTGTGAAGATGACATGCCTGTACAGGATTATAAAGAAAAAAAGAAAAATATTAAATATCCCCATATGCTTGAAATTTATAAATATGCACGTAAATCAAACATAATGTCATAGAAACCTACGAAGAATGTATCCTTAAGGTAAACTAGAACTTATTTATCCTGACATTCATAAAGATCATTTAACCAATCTATAGCCTTGCATTCTTCATATGTCTCCATGAGTTGTGCCCACCTTTCCTCGAAAGCCTATGTGATAACTGTGTCGTATATCACTTCATCAAACTCAAACATAAATTTGGGATTGGCAGTACATATATGGCCGATCTTTTTAGGGATCTTCTTCCATATATGCCACAAACAAAATCAGTGCTGTACATTGAGAAAAACCTCTTTAACAGCAACCTCGATTGTCTTAGCTTGGTTGGTTATGATGGCATTGGGTGGTTGACCTCGATTTTCATCCACCCATGATTGGAATATCCACTTAAATGTTTTAGTCCTCTCATCTGACAACAATTTACAATCAAGCAAAGTGGACTGTCCATGATGGTTAACTCCAACCAATGGACAGAATGGCATTTGATATATATTTGTTAGATAAGTTGTGTCAAAAGTCAGTACATCACCAAAGTAAGTGCTTAACATTCTTGACCTTGGATGCATCTAGAAGACAGTCCTAAGTCGTCCATTGTCATTCAGGTCCAAAGTATAAAAAATTTTTATATTTTTAGCTTGCATCTGTGTGAAGTGCATTACCATCGACTATGCATCTCCTTCTTTTAGCTGACTATGACATTCCCAACAGATAAAATTATGAGCATCTTTCTCTGTAAAATTCAATTGCTTTCTACCTCCTTTTCTTCTTGCCATGGCAGAGTATATTTAAATTATGGATATATTCATGGCATGTATATTGTTAATCTCTACCTTTTCTGACGTGTTGATCTTTTGATGGGACTGTAGATAATCGATAGTTGGTATGTACAACTCATGATTATGTTTTAGAAAAACATCATCCAATGTCCACTTACCATTTTAGAATTTAGTCTTGCTTTTATCGATGCCTTACAATCAATTTTTCTAATGTCCTTAGGATTCATGGAATTTCCTGTTTTCCTAGATTTTCCTTTCCTTCAACATGCTAGGTACTTGAAGTATATTTCTTTCTTATTGTTGGACCTATTATACATGGTTGTGATTTCAAAACCAACTCTTCTTGCATATTTATTGTTGAAATTATACACATCATTTGCTAAATTGAACTCTATTCTAATGTGAGGATCAACATAATCATTGTCTGTATTTGGGATAGTAGGAGAAGGTGCATTCTTTTGAATAACACCAGCAACCCCCATCCAACTAATCTTGTTGGATATTTTTTAGATCTATAATTTCAACATCATCAGTAGAAATCTCTATACAAGATCAATAACATCGATGTTAATAGTATTAGGTGATATTTTCTCTAGAGGATATTAATAATTGCACAATGCATTGGCTAAAATATGGCACCCAGAGAGTGATAATATAGTTAGGAGATAAAAAATCTCTAAAAATATTAGATTTGAACTTATGACACCCCTTCATAAAAATAAAACACCACTTCAGAAATTTATTACACCCTGACACAAAGAAAATTGAAGGTTTTGATTCTCTTATCAGGACTTCCCATCATCCGTTGGCTAAAATATAACTCTCAAGATATCATAATATGGCATGGCATGACAATAACTTAACTTAAATATATAAGAATTGGATTTATGACACTTCTTCACAAAGTTTATGACACCCTTTTAAAAAATTATGACACCCAGGAGCAAAATAAAAAATTATCAGTTTTGATCTTTCATACCAGAATTTTTTCACTATCCATTGACTAAAATATAACATCCAAAATATAATAATATGGCTTTGAGATAACTTGAGCTGTGAGAAATATGAATACCTTGGCATAAAATGAAAAAAATACAGATTTTGATCCTTCGTATCAGGACTATTCAACTATCTATTGTCATAAATATGATATCCAGAGAGTAATAATACAGCTAGGAGATAAAAAATTTTTGAAAATATGAGATTTAGACTTATGACGTCCCTTCACAAAATTATGACACCTCTTCAGAAATTTATGACACTCCGACATAAAAAGAAAAACTAAAAGTTTTCATTCTCCTATTAGGACTTCCCAACATCCATTGACTAAAATATAACTACTAGAATATCATAATATGATGTGACGACAACTTGACATGAAAATATGAGAATTTAACTTATGATATCCTCTCACAGAATTATGACATTCATTCACATAAATTATGACACCCAAGCACAAAATCGAAATTGAATGTTTTGATCCTCCATATCAGAACTTTTCCTCTATCTATTATCTAAAATATGACTAACTAAGCTCAAGTTAACACTTCTGATATTCAAGATGTGATTGGGTTAAGTAATTTATAACATTCTAAGATATTATATGGTTTCCTAATGCATTAAATTTTTCTAACTGACAAAACAGTTGATGTAACAAAGGATCTACGAATAAAATTGTAAAAAACAATCTACGAAGGGTTATTTACTTCCTGTTGGGGATGATATTTTGTCTCGAAGTAGTAGAAAAAACCTTCAATTGCTTACTTCAATCTCAGACCAAAACTGATGGTATATCCAACATCCAAACCATTTTTTAGAGTGAGAAAGAATTTTACTTCAACCTCGAATGCTATCTGTTTCCTTAGATCCGACACCCAGAGCACTTTTTAGAATGAGGAAGAATTTCGTCAGAAGTAGCTTTCAAATGTTTTAGAATGAGCAAAATCCAAGCAATAACATGATCTCTAGGTATCTTGACAGGAAGGGCATTTTCGTTCGTTCAAAATTTAAAAAAAAAAGCTGATCGAATATTAATGCACGTCATAGTGACAATAGATGCCGCTCCTCCACTTTTCAAATGAGCATTTAAGAGGGGTCATGTCCCATCCCTATGCGTCAGCTTGGATTTACGTGGACCAATAAGACGTTGTAGTGCAGGTTAGCTCGTATTTTCTACACTGTACATAGTGTATAAAGAATTTCTCTCACACCTAAGCCAAACAAAAGGTAGTCAGTCTAAGTCCAACCAATATACGGGCCACTATCCTCCAAAAGACATTTGATCCAAGAGTATTCTTGGTGCACCACCTGCGGTATAGAAAATTCAACATGGAGTGCACCATTTTTTTCGATTGGATTACGTAACCAATGCTTCCTGACACACATTTAATGTCGCATGTAGGTTGGTATTTTTATTTAAAAATTTTGTATGATGAAAATATTTCTATTCAAAATTATGATATTTTTTCATAAAAATTTTTTTATGTTTTTCCGATATCTTGTATAACTTTCTGTGAATTACTTTCTATGAATATATATGATTTTTTCTTGACCATGATTGCCGTGAATTGATAATTTTGATGTAGACGATAATTTTGAGAATTAGTTGGGGGGGTATTTTTGAAAATAAAAAACAAAAAATATTAAAAAAATCGGCTTTTTCTGGCCGGAAATCCCCACGCCTCTAATATTTCCCGAGGGAAAGGGAAAAACAATAACCCTAGGTTAATTCCTCGCAATCTCCATCTCCGGTCCGTCCCCATGAAGTGCGAGAAGCAAGCCAGGCTCCTCAGAGCCCTGATCTCCGTCGTCGATGCCGTCAATCCCATCTCCACCGACTTGAACCGGTTCCTCCGGTCCGATTCCGGTGAGATCCCGCAAATCTCCAAGATCGCCAGGGCGGAGGAGTTCTCCGGCTCAGTTTCCCGGGTTTCCGAGGCGCTCCCGACGGCGGAGGAGTTCTCCGGCTCGGTTTCTCGGGTTTTCGAGGTGCTCCCCGTCGCGATAATCCAAAGGTTCAAGGCTGAGGACATTGAATTGAGGCAAATCTCCAAGATCGCCAGGTCATCGGAGTTCTCCGGCTCGGTTTCCCGGGTTTCCGAGGCGCTCACCGTCGGGATAATCCGAGGGTTCAAGGCTGAGGGCATTGAATTGGAGCCGCGGATGAGCTTTTCTTCCTTCTCAGATCGCCTTCTGGATAAGCTCCTGAAGCGCTGATTGCCTTCCATTTTTCCGATAATATCTTGGTCGTTTTTGCTTTAATATCTTGGTCGTTTTTGCTTCCTGAAAGTAAATGCTTTCTATGCTATGACTGATCTATGTTGGATTATAACAAATTGCTTTCCTTCAACTTTATTGCGAAGAAAAGATTGATCTCGAAACTCTTTGTTTCATTTTTTTTTCTTATGTACATAGTGTTGGGTGGATGTCTGATCAGGATACCAGCTCTGAGAATCTTTTTAGTATCATGCGATACAGTAAGAAGAAAAAAAAAATAAAATAAAAATAATTAAAATATATGGATCAGTCACAAAAGAACTCGTCTTAATAGGATATGCAAACTTCATTATAAAAAAAAAATTTATAAGAGGAGATTTTACTCTCAACTCTTGTACACCCAATTCTTCATTCCAGGAAGTTCTCCCTCACAAAAGCTCTCTCTCTTGGAAGATCCCCTGGATCCCTGAAGCGACGACGTCCACTATCCAAGAGCCTTCTGCTCCTCGCTCAGTGGTCACGCGGCTCTCTCTCTTCCTCTTCTTCGGTTTCGTGGGTTTTCCACTGCGCATCGTGAGATCACAGCCTTTTCCCGTGAAAAATAAAGCCCAAAAGACCACACTACCTCTCTGTTCCATGTACAGGTCTTTTATAAGGCTTAAACCCAATTAGATTAGGTTTAAGACTCCTTAATCAGCTCAAATCAAGCCCCTGGACCGTCGGATCATGACCAGGAGTTCCCTGGGCCCTCCAATCGCGTTCTGGTCCAAAGAATAGTACCGTGGACCGCGAGAAATATATGAAAAATGTCCATACGGTCCACAGGCCCAACCGTGGACCCCCGGTCCACGGTGCATCGGGGTACAGGGCCAGGCACAGTGCCTGGGCTTAGGCCGGCCTGCGTGCGCGGCCTGGGCCGCACGCCCTGGGTCGTGCGTCCCGCGCATTGGCCCCGCCTGGGCCGCGCTCCGCCGCCTGTGGCCGCACCGCCGGCAGTCCTCCACTGCCTCGGTTCTTATATCGACTTCAAAAGCTCGTATCTCCTCCATCCGAGTTTCATTTGGGGTGATCTTGATCTCGTTGGACTCCATTTTTCGTCGCGAACCTCGCTGTGGGTTCAATATGGACTGAATCTCGAGGTGTCAAATCCTAACAATCTCCATCTCGACTTGATATTCGGCCTCCTCCTAACTCCGAAAGCTTATGCATCTCCTCACCCCCATATCCTGGGGCAATCGCCTGCTGATCATGGATGGGCAAATATGGGAGTCGAGCCAGGCCACTCGATCCCATCTCCGTCGTATGCTGTGCTCCTCCTGACCTGAGACCTGTTCGGGGCATTGTCCTGCAGCAATAGGAATCTCACCTTGCGATGTCGCCTCTCGTCCTCCCGAGTCTTCTATCTCGTGTCCGATCCACCTCCACCTGGAGCTCCACCTCACTCTGGACTCCACCTAGCTCCCGTAGCTCCACCTCGCACTGGGCTCCCCGTCAGGTAATAATGTCATTTGCTCCCCTTCTTCCCCTCCAGCACAATTCTATCGCCGCGTAGCACCCTCAGGATTCCTCCACTAGCTACCGTCCTGTAGCCTCTCGAATCCAGTCTGCTAAGTGAGATAAGATTTTGCCTAAAATTGGGTATGTATCGGATCTCTCTCAATCTCCTCACTGCACCGTCACGTGTCTTCCAGCTGACCATCCCGATGCCTCTAACCGCACAGCTTGATCCATCTGGTAGATATACAGTGTCCTCACTGTTCTTCAGAGAGTCAAACTGCTCCTCTCTGCAACATACATGATAGGGGCATATAAAATCTAATATCCACTGCTGGAAAGAAGTAGATACCTCGTCAGATATCTTCAGGACATCTCCATCTGAATCGCTGTCGGCCATTGTTACAGCAGCCACCATCCGATTTTTGAGTTGAGGATAATCTTTGGCTAGATGCCCCAACTCCTCATACTGGTAACACCTGATTTTGCTCAAGTCCCTCCTGGACTTGGATCGCCCTCGTCACGATCTCTTGTCGCTCCGTCTACCGCCTCCTACTCTTCTAGAAGCCACCAAAGCTGAGCTACCACCATCTGAGCTTGAAGCTTGATTCTCCCTCCTGAGAACCTCATTCTGGAGTATCACCGCGGTGATCTCGTCCATCTTAATAGTGCTCTTCTCCACTAGAAGAGCAGTCATCAAGGACTCGTACGAAGGTGGAAGCGATGCTAGCAAAATCAGCATCCTGGTCTTCTCCTTAACATTCTCACCAAAGCTGAGGAGGTCGGTGAGGATCTTTCGGAAGTGGCTTAGATGCTCCTGCACGCTCTGTCCCTCAGCCATCCGCAGCCGGTAAAACTACCTCCAGAGGAAAAGAGTGTTGGTGAGAGACTTTGCCATGTACAACTCTTCGAGCTTCGACCACAGCACCGTCGGGGAAGTCTCGCTCAGCACATGGATCACCATCTCATCCGCTAGGTACAAGCGGATGGTACTCACCGTCTGCATCTGTAGCCGTTTCCAATCCCGCACATCCATGGTGGTTGGCTTCTCAGTGCACAAGAGAACATCGATCAATCCCTGTTGGATGAGCACGTCCTTTACCCTTGCCTGCCACAAGGAGAAATTACTCTTACCATCAAACTGTTGATCTCCATCTTGATTGATCCTGTCTTCTCCATCTTCAGTCTTGCTTACCATCGCTGCAATTTGCATTCTTGTACCGCCTCGTCTGATACCACTTGTTGGGTGGATGTCTGGTCAGGACACCATCTCTCAAGACCTTTTCAGTACCATGCGATGCAGTAGGAAGAAAGAAGAAATAAATTAAAAATAATCAAAATACGTGGATCAGCCACAAAAGGGCTCATCTCCATGGGGCATGCAAACTTCACTATAAAAAAAAAAATTTACAAGAGAAGACCTCACCCTCAATCCTTGTACACCCAATTCTCCCTCACAAGAAGTTCTTCCTCACAAAAGCTCTCTCTTGGAAGATTCCTCTGAACCCCTGAAGCGACCGACGTTTGCCGTCCAAGGGCCTTCTGCTCTTTCTCTCTCAGCGGTCACGCGGCTCTCTCTCTCTTCCTCTTCCTCGGTTTCTTGGGTTTTTCACTGCGCCTCGCGAGATCACGGCCTTCTCCCATGAAAAACAAAGCCCAAAAGACCACACTACCTCTCTGTTCTACGTACATGCCTTTTATAAGGCTTAAACCCAATTAGATTAGGTTTAAGACTCCTTAATCAGCCCAAATCAAGCCCCTGGACCGTCGGATCATGACCGGGAGCTCTCCGGGCCCTCCGATCGTGCTCCGATCCATAGAATAATGCCGTGGACCGTAAGAAACACGTGAGAAACGCCCACATTGTCCACAGACCCAGCCGTGGACCTCCCGGTCCATGGTGGACCGGGTTACAGGGCCAGGCACGGTGCCTGGGCCTGGGCCGGCCCGCATGCGCGGGCCTGGGCCGCACTTGCTCCGGGTGCCTGGGCCCGGGCCGGGCCCAACTCATGCGTGTGGGCTGGGCCGCACGCCTGCCTGGGCCGCACGCCTGAGTCACGCATCCCGCATGTTGGCCCCACTTGGGCCGCGCTCTGCCGCCTGCGACCGTGCCGCCAGCCCGCCGTCTGCCGCTGGCGGTCCTCCCCCATCTCGGATCTCGTGCCGACTTCAAAAGCTCGTATCTCCTCTATCCGAGCTCCATTTGGGGTGATCTTGGTCTCGTTGGACTTCATTTTTCATCGTGGACCTCGCTGTGGGCTTAATGTGGACTGAATCTCGAGGTGTCAAATCCTAACAAATAGCTTACCTTCACTTTTTCTGATAGTTTGCAACCTATTTAAACATTGGTTAAACTTTAGGATAGTTTGTTTGTTAGTCCTCCTTACCTTTAATTTTTAATTGTGTGGATGGTTTTATGTATCTGAAGTAGGGAATGCGGCTTCAATATGTTCTGTTAGGTTATGTTGTCCAACTGATAAAAGGGGGATAAATTAATTTAAATATGATTCAATTTCACATTGGCCTTGAATATTGTGACATGGTAACATGCTTTTGTCTTGTTGTTTGGAGCCGTGCCTGACATTGCTATTGTAATTATCTATTTAAAAATTTGGAATGTACAGTGTTGTTTTAAACCAAACAATGTAGCCCTAAACAGCATGATCGAGTCAATGAGAGTATGAATCTGACAATCTTTTTTAAGAGAATTTGGGAACAGCACTAAATGGCCTAATTTTATGGTTCTTATTTACAAAAGCTATCTCATTCATGTGGGATTCTCTTTTTCAAGTAGCTAGTGGACAGTGTTAAGGAGTCATATTGGAATTATAATTGGTTGTGTTAGATTCTAGATTGTTGCTTTCCTAACTTAAGTCCAGAGTCTTGAGGGGTTAGGTGAATATAAATCTTCAGAATAAAACTATCAAAAATTGGTACTTATGGAAGCAGAGAGATGAATGTGGCCTTCAATGGCCTTACATAGAAAAGAGGAGAATGAATCTTGGCATCCCATCTTTGTTTTTTCTTTGATCAAATTTCATTTGCACTTGTGCTTTGTCCTTATGATTTTCATTCATGTTCTTTGTTCATCAAATACTGGAATTGTAGGTATCTTCTAAATTTTTGAATTTTCAATCCTCCTTGTTCTTCTTACTCATCATTATGCTCTCATTGTTTGAGCTTTTGAGCTGAGTATTAAATTGATTATAATTCTTGGAACATCTTTATATGGTGACAAAATAAACCATGGAAGTAAACACAATAATATGATAAGTGAACTGAAAAGCATTAAGTTCAAGCTATTCATTGGCAAGATTAGCAACTAACTAGGTTGCTTGACATCAAAAGGTGATAAGTATGGAGTGATGATCAATATTCACTTGGCAACTAGGTTATATAATAGAATCGTGTAGAAAATTTTCTATCAAGTGGTAAATTTTATGAGAAACTATAGTTCTGCAATAAAATCAATAGTCTTGTCTCAAGATAAGTATGCAGATAGTAAATTATTATTTGTTATGGAGTTGCAATGCATTAAGATGATTAGTGATATCTACAAGTCGTCTTTTCACTCTGCTGGTTCATAAGCTTGTTGGCTTGTGCTTGGATTTTGTAATGTTCCAAAGAGGTCTGAATTCAACTGTTTCTGAAAATTATAACTACCTATGATGGACTGTGTCGTAATATGGAAAAGAATTATGGATGCTTTATAATGTGACTATAAATTACTTTAATTAATAAATCTAGATGCATCATACTCTATCAATCCAATTACTTGAGGCAGGACACTGCATTCGCTCTGATTTTTGGGTTGGAAGAACTTGGGTTGATTGTATATTACTAGTTCTTGTGATTGTTAAATGGGTGATCAGGTAAGCTGGTGAATCAAAGTTAGTTAAGCAATGTGATGCGATGCTTCTTAGAGATGTCTGACAGCCTCACTTAGAATTGCTTAACTTGAAAGTCTATTAGGGGGGCATTTAATAAATGTAAGACTACAATATGGTAATAAAGTATGAGATATTGCCAATCAACACTACTTTTTGAGGAGCTTTAAGTAAAGGATTGACTATGGTCATGTTTGAGAAGAAAAGAGCAGTGATTCACACGAACATCTAGTTTGCAAACAAAAAGGTTAGATTTAATTGACTCAAAGAATTCGGAAGTTGTCAATGATTAATGTTAATGCATCAAAAGCCTTTTTTTGCTTTTCTTTTCTTTTGCTCTCCAACTGGTGCTAACAATCAAATTGCCGTGTAAAAGAGTTTTTGGAATTCTGAAGTAATTCAGATAGTAATCCAAGGGATAGCTCTCTTGGACCCAAGGCGAAATTTTCTTTCTGGTGCTGGGCACTCTTTAACAGAGAATGGGATGAGTTGTCTTGAATTTTAGGATGGCCGTATGTGTGGCAACTCAATCTTGATTTTTTTTTGGTAGTAACAAGGAGAGAATCCCAACTAAAAACATTCAAAGATACGGCTATTGGCATTAGCCTGAGCTAGACAATTAAAAGTTAATGAGAAAATGCGAAAACTGAAGGCTAACATTCAAGAGCTCGACTCCTAGGTTTGTGAGGGAGTCAGCGAGCTGGTTACCTTCTCTGAAAATGCGGGAAATATGGAAGGAGGACAGAGCTAAGGACACCTGAATAATGCTATTTCATGTGGATGCTAAATCTGTGCTTTACATGTTAGCTATTATTAAGCAAAGTTCATATGATCCTGAGCAACAAGTTGCATTCATTGATAGGATCTAAGGTGCATATGGTGGTGCATGGTGTATTTAATTAAGGGTCTTGAGTGGAAATGAACCTCTATGCATGGCTCCGAGTTAAGCAATAAGTTCAGTTTCTCATCTATACCCTTCATTTTTTTCACCTGCTTGTCCAATTCATTAAGTAAACATGCCTTTCTCTAGAACTTGGGTATTGTTGAAGCTGATAACTTGGGGATCTTTTCAGTTCAGTTATTTCTTTAAAGTAGTTATGTAACTTTCTCTTATCCTTGCCAGCTTATATAGTATTTACTATGACTAATAAATTAAGATCTCTGCAGCATTTCAACTGACATAATGATATGTACCTTGCTACTTAGCAAAAAATATGCAAACTACTACTTATTAGTTTAATTGCATTAAGATTTATGTTAATTTCTTGTGGCCAAACAAACAAGTGATTGTGTAGCATACTAGCACATAAACAATCTTTCCAGTTTTTAGTGGCTTCCATCATGGATTCTTTCCTTGTAGAAATGATAGTAATATTTCAAGAACTTTTTTTGTACTAAAAGATGCTATCCATTTAAGTATGTTTTTCTACTTTCCAGAGTGTAAATTATATAAATAACTGCAATTTTATTAGACCTCTAAAAAAATGGTTCTTCTTATTGTTAGTGTAACTATGTTCTGCATCATGTGTTGAGTCATAAGTTGTATAAGACACTCTAGCTGTTGTCCGGTCTAAGATGATATTAACTATAAATGAGAATACATATATAAAAAGATACAAATATGTAAGTTTGTCATATGAGGCATGAAATTTCAGCGAGTTATATGAGTTATATCATTTGGAATAAGCAAGCAAGATAGCTGTCATTTTTTTACTTTTTTTTAATATGTTTTTATTTTTCTTGATTATGGAACATGTTGTGTTAACTTGGAAGTCTTTTTTGAAAATGTGTATCTCTTAATGGTAATTGATGTGATGGTCTCGCATTTGCCTAAGTTTTGGTCAATTGTCTTCACTATCCACATTCTTGTTAAATCTAATTAAAGTGATGATTTTTTATTTTTGTAAGCTGAACCTTTCCCAGAGCATGAAATTTTTTGAATAATGTAAGCTTGTATGCCCTTTTGCTCAATTTCTTGTTTCAAGGGAAAATTCCGTGCTCTCTTGACCTCCGGGTATTAAACCACCAAAGCCTATTCATGACAGATGTAAAATCGTTGATTGTGTATTGGAAAGGCTACCATGATCTGCAGATCAAACTTCTGAATAACATATCATCTTCTTGCTTCATGGATACTTTCCATAATTGAAACTTAGTGTTGTTTTTCTCCCATTTGATACTTCACTAATATTGCTTAAACAATCAGGTGCCTCCTGTTTGAAACAATTTCAAATTTTGCCTCGGGTCTGCAGACTCTGGACATCTTATTTTTTTTGGATTTTATAGATATAGTTATTAATGACTGCATTGGTCGACATGGAAGGTAGCATCAAGTTGTCTGCTAAAACTTAGTTGTTGAATGAGCTCATATTGGATAAGTTCTTTTTTTGTTTTTTTTTTTTTTTTTTTTATAAATTTTTCTGTTTTAGCTACTTTTTAGAATGACCTATTTTTAGAATAATCATGTGAGACATATATTAAGTATGACTAATGAAGAGAAATTCTTTGTATAATGCCCCACGGCGTAGAAAATCTGATGTGGAGTGCACCGTCTTTTAAAAAATTTCATCTTGCTGCCGACTCCAATCGCTTCTGCTGCTGCTTCTCTCGTTCCAATGACCACCGCTTTCAGCGACACAGGTGCATCAAATTATCTGTCCTTGCTGGGGTGGGCAACCGCTCTACATTTCTTCATTGCACGATGGTTGCTCGATGAAATGCAGAGCCCAAATTGATTTCCTCCGAAATGGATGAGTGAATTAATTCCTTGGGAATTTCTTCAATTTATGGTTTCAAATTAATTCCTTGGGAATTTCTTCAATTTGAAACCATAAAGACACGTAAAAAATACCTGAGCGGCAGCCGCACTAGCCATCCCCCTCGTCTCGTCAGCAGACTTCTTCACCTCTCCTTCCACCTCTCTGGCCGCCTCACCGACGGATTTCTGAGCGTCACCTGCCGCGTCTCCCTACCAAAACAGAGAATGACACCCAATCTTAAAACTTAGATTCCCGAATTCTATCCAGTGGAAGCCAATGTGGGTCACCTGAGGAGGTCTTGAAGCAGCAGTGACGAGGACCCTCGACGACGGGTTTCGTCGAACCATGGCCGGGCTGACATGGAGGAACTTTGGAAGGGAGCCGGTGAGGGTCATGCTTGCCATCTTAGCTGCTGCTGCTTCTTCCTGCTCCCTAGCTAGCCTTGGTGGTGTAAAGTGTTAGCTGCTTCTAATGCCATTTTCGCCACCACATATATGGGTGTCGGTAGGCACTCTGCTCTCTGCCACGTTGCGAATGTGGCATAGGTTTTTGATTTCCGTTCGTTGGGATCCGTTACTCCCGGTTGAGTTAGTTATTTGCGGTTGCTTGTTGCTTGACCTGTTCCTTTTTGACAATTTTTTCCATCCTCAAAAATTTTATCTTTGTGTCCCCAATATTTTTGAAATATAAAATAATTAAGATTTTTTTTAGGCAACGTGTATGTTCTTAATTTGTCTTTCAAATTGTAGAGTTATAGAAATAGACTGATTGAGCATGAATAAATACATGGCCTGTGCTATATTTTGCAATACGAGGATCGTCGGTGTCAAGGTTAGCTGACGTCAATGAAAGAGGGGGCTCTATCCTGAGATTAAACGTGGGTTGTCGATTTGGATATCCGACTATCAATCTTTAACACTATTGTAGTTTTGATAACGTGGAGGGCATCAATAGTCCCACATCGGTTGTGAGTCAAGAAGGACTCGCATTTATAAGGAGAAAATTTTTTTTTTAATGTGAAATATTTTTAAGGGACAAAATCATGAGGCCGGTGTAGGATAGAGCAGACAATACCTTATTTACGGGCCAAGCCCTTGAGTCAAGAAAGACATCTTTTAAGGAGCAAAATCGTGAGACTCATGGATCAGAGTGGATAATACCTCACGTGATGGGTCAAGCTGAGTCTTTGTCGCAACAAACACGAGCAAGCTAATACCTTTTTTCCCCCTTAAGAGGAGCATTGTCTATACGTATTACTAAAGATACCTGGATACCAAAAGTCATATGTTTTAGTGTTCTACACTTCTTTAACCCATGCATTAAGTGGATCTAATAATGTCCCATGAAAATGATATGATCTAAGTATTGAACTCTACTACTTTCGATCTATACATGTTTTAGCACTGTAGATCATGATCAATAAAGTAAATTCTCAACATAAAAGTTGTATCATATATTTTAGCATACTGACATAATAAAAATACTTCATTTACATGTCTAGATGTATAGGTTGAAGGCCACAAAAATACATAATTTTTGGCACTCAGATATGTTAAGTGATATAAATCCCAACCAATTATGCAGATCTTCGATTTAAATACTCAATTATTCATTTTAGATCTAAGAGGAGTATATGCCTTCATCTATTAAGAGATAAATACATAGTATGGGTTATGGCTGAACCATTAAATCTGGTTTTGAATGCAATTCCTTCTGTAGCACGTCGGTTCTTGACATGTACATCAAGTGTGGGAATATGAAAGATGCTTGCAGTTTCTCTGAGGCAGCCCCTTATAAATGCCAAGCTCTGTGGAATACAACGATTGATGGGTATGCTCGGATCTCAGGTGCGAAGGAGGCTGTTGAGTTGTTCCATCAGATGCTGGTCTCTTCCAACATACCAAACAGTTATATTTACACCATCCTTATTAAGCTTTGGGCAGCGACTGGTGATATCGACATATTAAGGTTCTTCCATGGAAGGACCATCAAGGCTGGTTTTGATGAAGATAATTTTGTTGGTGGTGCTCTTGTTGACTCCTATGCTAGATGGGGAGAAAAATAATCTTTTAGCTGCAGAGCATTCTGGAGCCTCGATGCATGTGATCTTGTTGTGTGGAGTGCACTGTTAGCTGGTCTTTGCCACAATGGTGACACCAAACAGGGCCTCGATTTGTGTCTTAAATTTGTCTCAGAAGGTCAGAGGCTCGACCCATTTTAGTTTGCTATCGTGTTTAATCTGTGCTCTGATTCGGAGACTCCGTTACTTGGTTTGCAGGTGCGTGCATGCTTAGCAAAGTCTGGATTTGTGGTGGACTCATTCATCGAAAGTGCTCTTATTGGCATGTATTTTATCTTTGGAATGGTCACCGATGCATACAGAACTTGACACCATAGACAAGAATGAGGTGATATTCGTTATAGGTCGAGAGATTGAATCTTCATATACGTGAGGTATTGTCCACTTTAGCTCACGACTATTTTTGGGCTTCAGTGGGCCTTAGTCATTTAGAGCCTCACGGTTTTGTCCTTTAAAAGGCGCCTCAGAGAGAAGATTTCAATCTATATAAGCCATACTCGCTCTTGACTCTAACCGATATGGGACTAAAGAAGCCATCTCTACATCATAACACAGCCCCACAGTCAAGAAGGAGTATGTGTGGATAGGAGGCTTCCCACAAACGGTGCCAGTGTTACGGTTATGGGCCCCCAATCAAGAGGGAGTATGTGTGGATAGGAGGCTTCCCACAGACGGCGCCAATGTTATGGTTATGGGTCAAGAGGTTGAATCTCCGCATACGTGAGGTATTATCTGTTTTGGCTCACGACCATTTTTGAGCTTCAGTGGACCCTAGGCTTCAGTAGGCCTTGGTCATTTAGAGCCTCACGGTTTTGTCCTTTAAAAGGCGCCTCACTTGGGAGAGAAGATTTCAATATATATAAGCCATACTCGCTCTTGACTCTAACCGATGTGGGACTAAAGAAGCCATCTCTACATCATAACAGTTCCCTGTGCATCTCAGACCACAGAAGTGCTGTAGAATTTATATCTCAAATGAGGAAGCTAAAACTAGTGCCAGATTATTGCACATTAAACTGCATGCTCAGAGCCTATTCTAGTCCAGAAATGCTGGAAGAAGGCAGGGTAATTCATGGTCAAGAAGCTGTTAAGGTTTTCATGGTAATCAACATGTGCAATGAGTTCTCGTGGACTGCACTGATGATTGGATACATTGAATCAGAGAGATGTGAGGAAGCCTTGGTAATATTTCACAGGATGCACTCTTTAGGGCCCATCCAACCAAGCCCGTATGCTCTTGTTGGAGGGGTGGGCGGGTGTTGGGGGTGGTGTTGGGGAGGGATTGCCGGTGCTGCGGTGGAGAGGGGCTGCAGGGAAGGGGGGCAGAGCAAGGATTGTGGTGGAGAGGGGTGGCAGGGGAGGAAGGGTAGAGATGGGCACCAGTGACTGTGGGGGGTGAGGGCTGCGGCGGAGAGGGGTGGCAGGGGTGACAAAGACGGGCGCCAGTGGTGGGGGGGTGGGGGTTGCAACAGAGAGGGGGGGCATGAAGACGGGCACCGATAGTGGGGGGGTGGGGGCTGCAGCAGAGAGGGAGGGCGCGAAGATGGGCGCCAGTGGTGGGGGTTGCAATGGAGAGGGGCGGTTAGGGAGGGGGGGCACGGAGATGAGCGCCAGCAATAGGAGGGGTGGGGCTGCGGTGGAGAGGGGCGGCAGGGGGGTAGAGATAGGCACCAATGGTGGAGGAGAGGCTGGGGGTGTAGGCGTTGGTGTAGTGCTCCTAAGCCTCAGAAGGTCACAGGAGGAGTCAAAGTGTTGGCTTCGGAATTCCAGGACCGATTTGGATTCTAAAACTAGGACGGGAGTTGTCCTAGGTTGGAGGTGGTGTATAACGTCCACGGGCTCGAGGTTCGATGATGAAGAT
Source organism: Elaeis guineensis (assembly GCF_000442705.2). NCBI lineage: Eukaryota > Viridiplantae > Streptophyta > Magnoliopsida > Arecales > Arecaceae > Elaeis > Elaeis guineensis. The sequence goes on from NC_026005.2 coordinate 79,897,837, forward strand.
TTTGAGAGACTTGATTGGAGCTTCGGATATCTAAGATACAAGATGGAGCGAGAAACCAAGAAAAATCTGCTTTTGCCAGCAGAGGAGTCGACTCGAGCTTCAGTCGAGTCGACTCGGATCAGGGCAAGTTGGCTCGGACCCTAAGAGAACCAACTCGAACAGATAAATAGAAAGAACTTGTGGCATGGTAAGCTACTGGCACATGGCCGAATCGACTTGAGGTTCAGTCGAGTCAACTTGAGTGCAGGGGAGTCGACTCGAGCCTTGTTGGAGCCGACTTGAGTCATGGGAACAGGCCTGCACGGGTTTTCTGTTTGGGCTAGGATCGGGCTTTGATCCTAGGGGCTTGGGGCTCGGGTTTATGAGTTCCAAATGTGGCTAACCAAGCGTTTGGACTGAGGAACAAATCCAAGAGATGAGAGTATGTGAGACTTAGGCTTAGTAAATACTTTCATATATTGGTTAGTCTGGGAAGTTTTTGGTCGGGCTTATTGGCTCTGTATATATATACATAGGTCGTATTAGGGTTTCATTGAGAAGTGGAATACAAATCTTTTCTCCCTCATCTCTCCTCTCTCTCTCTCTTTCTCTAGTGTAGCCACCTCAGATTCTTAAAGAAGCCCTAGAGGAAGAAGGGCGCCTCCCTCAAGCCCTTGGAGGGAGGTGCCCCCTCACAGATCCGAATGGTGGATCTATGGTTGCTACCTTCAGAGTGCATAGATCTATCGCAGATCTCCTCAAATTTTTTGGAGTAGCATCTAGGTCCATGCGGGTGATCCAGGGGTTCCTAACAGTGAAGTTAGGAGTTTTTTATAACAAGAGGTATCAGCACGAGCATAGTAGATTGTGCGGGCGCTGCGGGCTGAGCAATGTCTAGGGTTATGTTTTCTCAACATGATATCAGAGTAATATCTAGGGTTGAGGGTTTCAATAGGGGGGTTGTGGTGGAAAGAGGTGGCAGGGGGTGGGGCGGCACAAGTGCGGGTGCGGGGTGGCCGAGCGGGCCTGGGGGGCTATGGCGGAGATGGACAGCATGTTGAAAAATATGTCCCAAAAAGTCAATCGTCAAGCTGTTGACGGTTGAGCAACCAAGTATTGTAATTGATTTATTAATAAATAAAATATATTTGGCATCTTCATCATAAGCTTTCATCTTCTAATGAACTCCGTTGTTATGATGAAGTCCTTAGGACTATTTAAGTTCGATAAAGAGAGGATTTATCGATTAGTCCTTAAAACTGTTCACGACCAAATGATAAGCTGTTAATAAGGACGACAGCTTCTATCGAGCATAGGTCGCTGTAGGCCATATGGGTTGGTTGTCCTCTTAACCAAGGAGTGTGGAGACACTGGTATGGCATACAGGTGAGATGTAAGGGTACATCATCATTGAACGTGACCAACTCCAGAGTATTCTGCTGTCGAGAATGTCTCTGATGGGATATAGGTATAAGTGTCCCTTAGACTTGAGATCGCCTCAGTGACTTGCAAGCAACTCACTGTGCTTTGGTACTGGACTAACTGAATTTCTAATTCAGAGACGGAAGGCTTCTGGGCACAGTCAAGTACTTGCGAAGTCAGAGTGTGATCGAGATGGGATTGACCACTCCAAGAGTTGGAGAAGAATGAGTCGCTGTATTTCAATTTAGCAAAACCTTGGCCAGGATAATCCATCAGATGGATTTGATATTTTGAAATACAATGTGGACAACCTGATCAGAGTTGACAGTTGAACTCTGGGGTATCCTATGATCATTTTGGTCAAGGGGATGAATTATATGAAAACTATATCCGCATAGATTCTAAGGATGTTGTTCTATACATTCGACCTATCCGGTCGTCGGATACCATTGCTAGATGGTCACTTCGATTGGTACAGGAATTTATTCCTATGCTACCGGCTTAGGTTCGGACCTATGAGGTCACACACATTAGAGTTCATGATCCGATCGGATGGTTGATCAATGATTAAGAATCGTTCTAGGGTTAAATGATCAATACGATTGACATTTAACCCAGTGCAAGTATTGCAGGAGGATCGATTAGCAATTCGATTGCTAATTGGCTTAATTTGATTAAGCCAATAGGCTGAGATTAAGTCTAATTAAATATAATTTAATTAGATTTAGTTTGGGCTTGATTGGATCAAGTCCAATTGGTTTATTGGATAAGCCAAGTGCAAGAAAAAACTAGTCCTAGTTCAACTAGGACTTGGGTCAATCTAATTTCTAATTTGATTAGAAGATTAAATCAGATTTAAATCTAATTTAATCTGATTAAATTAGGTTCTTAATTGGGTTAAGACCTATTTTAATTAGGTTGATCTAATTTTGGTTTGATTTGATTTGGAAAACCAAATTAAAATAAGTCATAAGATAGAATCCTAGTAAGACTAGGATTCCACCTTGCGCCATATAAGCCTTCCCCACGCCCTCTCTCTTATTCAACGCCAATCTCCACTTATTTTGTGCGACAAAAACCCTCTCCCAGGTCTCTCCCATGTTCACAAAAGGTTTCCTCTCTTCTTTCTTACATGGAAGGTGGTTTGGATCAAATCAAAAAAGAATAAGTTTGGATTTCGAATTCTATGAGATAGAGTTTTAGAAATCCAAAACTCTTTCAATTTTGTACCAAATTTATCCAAATTTTTTTTTGAAATTTTTGTGACTTTTAGGATAAAATTTTGTGCACCCTTTTCTGGTGATCCATGCACGAAAATATGGAGGAGGTACTCAAGAGTTGGGCGCCCCTTAACTTGCCATGTTTGGATAAGCCTTGACTAGGTATTTGATCTAGACAAGGACTCTATCATATCTCTCAGTATAAAATGAGTTTCTTCAGGAAATTTTCGAAGAAGATATAGATTTGAGATACCTTTGTTCCATCCAAAAATCAGAGATAAAAACCTTTGGGTCGTGGAGATATAAAAGACGCAAGTTAGGGTGTCTAGAGAAAAAAACGTGAAGAAGAAGAGGGTCTTCTTCTAGAGATTTTTGTTTTCATATCTTTCCTCCCTCCATCTTGAGTTTTCTCAGAGCATCTCAGATCTGAAACTCCTCCTTCTATTTTCCATCTTTGGAAGAGTCCAAATCAAGAAGAAGGAGACACCTGATCAACCATCAAAGAAGGATCAGCGCAGTACTAGCATACTGTGCTGATTTTCTGAAGCAGGACTTCTGATCGAGATTCGTGGGCTCGTATGGATGACTCCTAGAGGCCGGACGCGTGTGCGGCTTGCAACATCATCCTTAAGTCCGGATCAGCGAGGTTAGAGCGTCTAACTTGCAAGGTAATAGATCTGATCTATTATTTAATACATACATTAGATGTGGTATAGAAACATGTTGATATGATCAACATGTAGTTCATGCTATATTTATATATTTTAATTTTTGATTTAATGCTATGTAATAATCATGTAATAAGATCTTAGATCTAAGAATTCTCTGGTTTTAAAAAATAAATTTTGATTTATTTTACTCTTCTGCTGTATGATCTTGAAAAAGTTTCAAGATCTAACCCTGAAACCCTAGATCTGGTTCCCACAATTGGTATCAGAGCCTAGGTTCTTTATTACATGATTATTTATACATGCTTAGATTATTTTTTAGATTAGATCTAATTTATAATCTGATTATTAAATCTGAAATTAAAATTTTAGATCAATCACAAACTGCAAGGTTATCCTGCTGTAAGGTTTACCCCTTACAGTGCAAAGGTTGTCCTAGTTTGTGTAGATCTATCTTTAATCATAAATTTGTTAGATATGATCTAGATTAAATTTATGATTTATTAGATTTAAAAGATATTTAAATTTGAAATAAAATCTCTTTGTTAATAATTTTTGTGCAAAAAAATTGTTTAAAATTGAAATTGTTTCAATTACATGAACCTGTTTAGATTAGATCTAAAGTAGTTTCATGTTTATTTCACTTGTATCTTGATTATGAATCAAACATGCAATATTGTTGGTAGAATCATATTATAAAATTATTTTACAAATATGAAAATTATTTTTTGAAAAGCCGAACCCAACCCTCAACCCAAAACTTAATTAAGAATTAAGAAGTTGTTTGATTTGGTTCTAGGATTGTGAATTGAAGAACCTAAGACACAAATCATAACATATTGGGTTAATGGGTTAGTGGGAATTAGGTCCATTAATTGGGTTAGACCTATGGTTAGATTAAAGATGGACTTAATTAGAGAATTGACTAAATCTAATCAATTGTTGTCTTAGATTAGGTCAAGGATTCTCTAGATCAATTACAATAGTTGTAGTTGGTCAAGTCCATGTCTTTAACGAGAACCAAATGGACTTGATTCTTGGCTAAGCGGTCTAGCACGAACTGTTAGGTTGATCTAATCGAAACTAATTAAACCAGTTGGTGTCTAAGGTAAACTAGACCGGTGGTTTTTAATTGGGAGCCCACTTACCTGGCCATTTCTGATGGTGTCTAAGGCAAGCTTTGGCAGACCCTCCCACTGATCGAACTTACCTGACCTCTTGATGAAATTATGTTTTGATCGGATCACTTGATTATTCGAGCTGACCCATGTCAGCTAGGTAAATCAGTGTGACTGATTTAGGTGCTCCTAGACCAGCCCTTTTAATGGTCTCCCTTAAGCTGACTTGGTGAAGCCAGTGGGAGGATCATGATAAGCTGGTTCATCTGACCTCATCCTCTAAATTATTTAAATCTTTTAAAATTATTAGGTCCTTAAAATGATAAAGTTATGGAGATAACTGAGTCATAGCCTCCCATTAAGGTGTTTGATAATGAGTTCATTAACTCAATAATCATTGCAGACCCAAAGGCCTGGTGCTTGTTGACTAATGGAATTATCACTCATCATATGATGACTTGGAAGTGTCTCTCTAATGGTGGTTAGGTGAGCCAACCAAAGTTGGGCTTAATCGTTCGTTGGTTAGATACACCAAGTATGATCATGTTAATGGTTGGACCTAACCGGATCCTTACAGTGGAGGCGAAAGCCTACTGATTAGGTTTCTGGGGTAAAATTAAAATTACTAGAAATTATTTAGAGAAACAATTGGTTATGTACCTACCCTTAGATGTACATGGGTTGACCAACCAAAGTTGGGCTTGTGTGCAGTCTAAGTGGATTCTAGTACGCGCTAAGGAATTAGGGTAATTCCTCGAGTTGGAGGTAGAGGCTACCAATTCGAATAAAATAGTGGGAGAAACCTTTTGATTAAAATCCAAATCTTTAGGTTTAATGAATCAATTACTAATTAGGTTATGGTTCTTTTTTGTGCAAATATGGCCACTTCCCTATCGCTCCGATCATTGTTAGACAATGATAAGTTGGTGGGACCCAACTTCGATAGCTGGTATCGAAAGTTGAAGATAGTCCTGGAGCATGAATGGATCCTATATGTGATAATGGATCCTGCACCTGAGGAGCCAGCTGCCAATGCACGTGAAACAGTCAGAGACACTTACCAGAAGTGGCTCAGTGACCGGACCACGGTGCGCTGTATCATGCTGGCTGCCATGAGCGACGAGTTCAGTCACAAATTCGAGATGGCTCACCAAAGGACATGCTTCAAGTGTTGGAGGATGCCTTTGGCACACCCGATGACGTGAAGAGGCACAAGACTAGTTGTGCCATCTTCAACACCAAAATGTGGGATGGTGCCTCTGTCACTGATCATGTATGTACATGATCGAACTGATGGAACGATTGAGCAAGCTCGGCTTTCCCTTGCATGATCAGCTTGGGAAAGATGCAATACTGAACTCGCTGTCCAAGTCTTATCTCCCATTCCTCACTCATTATAGAATGACAAAGCCTGAAGTAAACTACCACGGATTACTGGGGTTGCTTCAGAACTTTGAGAAGGATCACTAACTTCACAAGGAGTCGGTGAACTCAGTGGGAGGTTCGTCTTCTGGTTCTCGACCCTTTGAGAAAGGAAGAAGAACAAGAAGAAGAAAGTGAAGAAGGTGCAAGTTCAGGCTGGGACATCAGTGCAGAGCCAGACCAGAAAGATCGAGCCCGATAAGAGTCTATTCTACTGGCAAGCACCTTAGATTAGATAGTGTGTCAGATATCTACTTGTGGCACTGTAGGCTAGGTCATATAAACAAGAACAGAATAAACAGGTTGACTCAAGAGGAAATCCTCGAAGTCAGTGATTGTGAATCACTTCCAACCTGTGAGTCATGTCTTCTTGGTAAAATGACCAAGTCACCTTTTACTGGAAAAGGTGAGAGAGCTACTGAGCTCTTGGGCCTAGTACATACTGATGTATGCGAGCCCATGAGCACCAGTGCTAGAGGTGGATATTTCTACTTCATAACTTTCACGGATGACCTATCCCGATATGAATATGTCTATCTGATGAAACATAAGTCGGATTCATTTGAAATGTTCAAATGATTCCGAAGTGAAGTGGAAAAATAAACTAGGAAGAATATTAAAACTCTTCGATCTGATCGAGGAGGAGAATACCTTTCTAGTGAATTTCTCACATATCTAGGAGAGAATGGGATTCTCTCCCAATGGACTCCTCCAGGAACACCATAGCATATGGTGTGTCTGAAAGGAGGAATCGGACTCTGTTAGATATGGTCCGATCCATGATGGGTTTGCTAGCTTGTCGATATCCTTCTGGGGATATGCACTCGAATCGGCCTGTTATCTGTTAAATAGGGTTCCAAGTAAGTCTGTAATTAAGACTCCATATGAGATATGGACAGAGCGTAAGCCAGTACTTTCACACCTTAGGGTCTGGGGGTACCCGGCCTATGTCAAACGATTAGTCACAGACAAACTTGGACCTAGGTCTGACAAATGCTCATTCATAGGGTACCCCAAAGAGACAAAAGGATATTTTTTCTACCATGCTAATGAACAAAAGGTGTTCGTCAGCCTTAAGATAATCTTTTTAGAAAAAGAGTTCCTTGGTAAAGGAACCGTTGCCTCTAAGGTTGAACTTGATGAAGTTCAACAGGTAGAAGGACCGACACCAATAGTTGAACTTGAGTCTGATATGATTAGATCATATCCGAAGCTCAATATACCTGCACCATTAAGGTGATCCGGTAGAGTACCACGTCAGCCGGACAGATACTACGGTTTCTTGGTCCGGGACGGTGATCCCATCGAATTTGATGAGAATAATGAGGATCCGATCACCTATATGGATGCAATGCAGAGACCTGATTCCGAGAAATGGCTTGAAGCCATGAAATCTGAAATGGAGTCCATGAAGGTCAACGATGTATGGATATTGGTTGACCCACCTGAAGGGGTTAAACCTATTGAGTGTAAATGGATCTTCAAAAGGAAGAGGGGCACAGACGGAAAGGTGGAGACCTATAAAGCCCGTCTGGTCGCCAAGGGGTATCATCAACGTTATGGTATTGACTATGACGAGATATTTTCCCCTGTGGTAATGCTCAAATCCATTCGGATAATGCTTGTAATAGCTGCCCATCTGGATTATGAGATCTGGCAGATGGATGTAAAGACAGCTTTCCTGAATGGAGAGCTGACCGAAGAGGTGTATATGATACAACCTGAGGGGTTTACATCCACAGATGAGTCCAAGGTGTGCAAGCTTCAGAGATCCATTTATGGACTGAAGCAAGCTTTTCGGAGTTGGAACATGCATTTTGATAAGGTGATCAAAACGTATGGCTTCATTAAGAATGGAGAAGAGCCCTGCATCTATAAATGGGCAAAATGGTCCAGTTGTGGTATTCCTTGTCTTGTACGTGGATGACATTCTCTTAATCGGAAATGACATCCCCGCACTACAGGGAATAAAAGTTTGGTTGTCATCACAGTTCTCCATGAAGGACTTGGGTGAAGCATCCTACATCCTAGAAATGAAGATCTATAGGGATAGATCTAAAAGGATGCTTGGGTTATCCCAGTCCATGTACATAGACACTGTGCTGAAGAGGTTCAGCATGGAGAATTTCAAGAAGGGCTATCTACCGATAGGCCAAGGAATTTCTCTCTCTAAGAAGGATTGTCCGACAACTCATGAAAAGAGAGAGCGTATGAGTAGAGTCCCATATACTTCAGCCGTGGGATCTATCATGTACGCCATGACATGTACAAGACCAGATGTGGCATACTCACTAGGAGTAGTGAGTAGATACCAATCTGATCCTGGAGAAAATCACTGGAAAGTGGTTAAAGCCATCCTTAAGTATTTGAGAAATACTAAGAACCAATGGTTGGTTTATGGCGAGTCAGATCTGAAACTTGTGGGGTTCACAGACTCCAGCTTCCAATCTGACCATGATGACAGCAGGAGTGTGTCAGGTTATATCTATACTCTGAATGGTGGAGCCATCTGCTGGAAGAGTTCCAAGCAGTATACTGTGGCAGACTCTGTTTGTGAAGCGGAGTACATCACAGCATCGGATGCCGTGAAAGAAGCTGTGTGGCTAAGGAAATCCATCACTGAGCTCGGAGTAGCACCCTCCCTCGATGGTCCAGTCCTGCTCTACTGTGACATCACTGGTACCATAACTTAGGTGAAGGAACCCAAAGCACATCAACGGACGAAGCACATCTTGCGCCGCTTCCACCTGATCCGAGAGATCATGGATCGAGGTGACGTCGACCTTCAGAAGATCGACGAAAAGGAGAATCTGGCTGACCCCTTCACTAAAGCACTGGCAATAAAGGAGTTCGACAACCATAAGTCGAAGATGGGTATTAGATACTGTGCCGAGTGGCTTTAGGACAAGTGGGAGTTGTTGGAAAATGTGTCCCAAAAAGCCAATCGTCAAGCTGTTGACGGTTGAGCAACCAAGTATTGTAATTGATTTGTTAATAAATAAAATATATTTGGCATCTTCATCATAAGCTTTCATCTTCTAATGAACTCCGTTGTTATGATGAAGTCCTTAGGACTATTTAAGTTTGATAAAGAGAGGATTTATCGATTAGTCCTTAAAACTGTTCACGACCAAATGATAAGCTGTTAATAAGGACGACAGCTTCTATCGAGCATAGGTCGCTGTAGGCCATATGGGTTAGTTGTCCTCTTAATCAAGGAGTGTGGAGACACTGGTATGGCATACAGGTGAGATGTAAGGGTACATCATCATTGAACGTGACCAACTCCAGAGCATTCTACTGTCGAGAATGTCTCTGATGAAATATAGGTATAAGTGTCTCTTAGACTTGAGATCGCCTCAGTGACTTGCAAGCAACTCACTGTGCTTTGGTACTGGACTAACTGAATTTCTAATTCAGGAACGGAAGGCTTCTGGGCATAGTCAAATACTTGCGAAGTCAGAGTGTGATCGAGATGGGATTGACCACTCCAAGAGTTGGAGAAGAATGAGTCGCTGTATTTCAATTTAGCAAAATCTTGGCCAGGGTAATCCATCAGATGGATTTGATATTTTGAAATACAATGTGGACAACCTAATCAGAGTTGACAGTTGAACTCTGGGGTGTCCTATGATCATTTTGGTCAAGGGGATGAATTATATGAAAACTATATCCGCATAGATTCTAAGGATGTTGTTCTATACATTCGACCTATCCGATCGTCGGGTACCATTGCTAGATGGTCACTTCGATTGGTACAGGAATTTATTCCTATGCTACCGACTTAGGTTCGGACCTATGAGGTCACACACATTAGAGTTCATGATCCGATCGGATGGTTGATCAATGATTAAGAATCGTTCTAGGGTTAAATGATCAATACGATTGACATTTAACCCAGTGCAAGTATTGCAGGAGGATCGATTAGCAATTTGATTGCTAATTGGCTTAATTTGATTAAGCCAATGGGCTGAGATTAAGTCTAATTAAATATGATTTAATTAGATTTGGTTTGAGCTTGATTGGATCAAGTCCAATTGGTTTATTGGATAAGCCAAGTGCAAGGAAAAACTAGTCCTAGTTCAACTAGGACTTGGATCAATCTAATTTCTAATTTGATTAGAAGATTAAATCAGATTTAAATTTAATTTAATCTGATTAAATTAGGTTCTTAATTGGGTTAAGACCTATTTTAATTAGGTTGATCTAATTTTAGTTTGATTTGATTTGAAAAATCAAATTAAAACAAGTCATAAGATAGAATCCTAGTAAGACTAGGATTCCACCTTGCGCCACATAAGCCTTCCCCACGTCCTCTCTCTTATTCAACGCCAATCTCCACTTATTTTGTGCGACAAAAGCCCTCTCCCAAGTCTCTCCCATGTTCACAAAAGGTTTCCTCTCTTCTTTCTTACATGGAAGGTGGTTTGGATCAAATCAAAAAAGAATAAGTTTGGATTTTGAATTCTATGAGATAGAGTTTTAGAAATCCAAAACTCTTTCAATTTTGCACCGAATTTATCCAAATTTTTTTTTGAAATTTTTGTGGCTTTTAGGGTAAAATTTTGTGCACCCTTTTCTGATGATCCATGCACGAAAATATGGAGGAGGTGCTCAAGAGTTGGGCGCCCCTTAACTTGCCATGTTTGGATAAGCCTTGACTAGGTATTTGACCTAGACAAGGACTCTATCATATCTCTCTGTATAGAATGAGTTTTTTCATGAAATTTTTGAAGAAGATAGAGATTTGAGAGACCTTTGTGCCATCCAAAAATCAAAGAGAAAAACCTTTGGGTCGTGGAGATATAAAAGATACAAGTTAGGGTGTCTAGAGAAAAAAACGTGAAGAAGAAGAGGGTCTTCTTTTAGGGATTTTTGTTTTCATATCTTTCCTCCCTCCATCTTGAGTTTCCTGAGAGCATCTCAGATCTGAAACTCCTCCTTCTATTTTTCATCTTTGGAAGAGTCCAAATCAAGAAGAAGAAGACATCTGATCAACCATCAAAGAAGGATCAGCGCAGTACCAGCATACTGTGCTGATTTCTTGAAGCAGGACTTCTGATCGAGATTCGTGGGCTCGTGTGGACGACTCCTAGAGGCCGGACGCGTGTGCGGCTTGCAACATCATCCTTAAGTCCGGATCAGCGAGGTTAGAGCGTCTAACTTGCAAGGTAATAGATCTGATCTATTATTTAATACGTACATTAGATGTGGTATAGAAACATGTTGATATGATCAACATGTAGTTCATGCTATATTTATATATTTTAATTTCTGATTTAATGCTATGTAATAATCATGTAATAGGATCTTAGATCTAAGAATTCTCTGATTTTAGAAAATAAATTTTGATTTATTTTAGTCTTCCGCTGTATGATCTTGAAAAAGTTTCAAGATCTAACCCTGAAACCCTAGATCTGGTTTCCACACAGCAGGGGAGGGGGGCGAAGTAGGGCCTGCAACGAAGAGGGATGACAGGGGTGGTGGAGCATTTTTGAAAAAAATAATTTAATTATAATTCAATGTTTAATTATAATTTAATTATAATACATAAACAATAAAAAGTCTGAAATATGAGGGATGGGCATTTCTATCTTTTCGAAAGGCAACATAACAACGTTATCATTTAAATGGATGAAAGGAACACATTGATATCAATCGATAATTTACAGGGTCTAATTGAGATGTTTTAAATTTAAGAGGATGTAAGTAAAATTGAGATAAATTTGAGAGAATGTCTGTATAATTTTTTTTTTTTTTTGATGAAGTGGAAGGCATGTTTCAAAATCTCACCCCACTCCACACCCACCCAACTTTGTAGAAGCTTCTTCACCACTTCGAATATATACTAATAAACCCAACGTGTTACATTGTATTATGTCCCTGGTAATTGACTTCGGTCAATATACCTATTTATCTCTTCATCCAGATGTGGTCAGACGCCTCACCTATCGGCCCCACATTGGGAGCTGCCGAATCACTAGTGGCAAAACTAGAAAACCAGTAGTGAGTCCAGGGGTAAGTCAGGGCTTCCCAGAACCAAGACCTTAAAAAGAGAGAGCATGAGACAGTACCATCAGAACTTAGAGCGCATTTGGTGAGCAATTTGACTTCTAATTAGAATAGATTGAAACGGGAATCAAAATGGTGATATTTCATATCCTCATGGTTTGTGATTAAAATTAGAATTACAATAAAATTCAAATGCTAGAAGAGAATAAAGATTGAATTTTGGAGAATTAAAGTATTTTAATCATTTTAGGATCGAAATGGAAATTAAACTTCCGCCAATTAAATGGTTGGAATAGAAATCGCTTATTTCCTTTTTCATTACAGAGTACAATTTTCTCCAACTAAATATGCTCTTAGATCTACTAAAACATTGGATCGAGCTCTTTTAGGTTACTAATATAAGCAAATTCTTTATGCACTATGGATAGTGTAAAAAATCCATCGATTGAGCGCACCGTCTTATCCGATTGATCTACATAGTCACCATTTTTTAATACGTATTTAATATCTGTAGATTGACTTTTTCGTTTAAAAATTTTGTATGATGAAAATACTCCTATTTTTTGATAAAATTATGACATCTTATATCCATATTATGACATCCTAAGTCTAGAAAATCAAAATTTTTATCTACAGGATGTCATAATATGCATAAGATATTATATTTGTTCGAAAGAATAAGGGTATTTTCATCATTCAAAATTTTCAAACAAAAAAATTAATATGCTAGTATTAAATACGTATTGAAAAATATTTGAACAAAAATGCTTCTTCTATATTATGATATCTTAGACCATATTATAATATCCTAGATTATAATATGCCACAGGATATCATAATTTTTTTTAAAGAGCAGAAAAAAAAAGTAAGGATATTTTCATTATATAAAATTTTTAAATGAAAAAGCCGATCTGTAGGCATTAAATGTGCATCAAAAAGCAGTGACTACGTGGATAAATCGAACAAGACGGTGTACTCTACGTTAGATTTTCTACACCGCTAGCGATGCACAAAGAATTTCTCGACTAATATACTATATAACCTTAGTTTGCTTAAGGCGAGCCATGTACAATCTCAACTTATAACTTCATCTAAACCTAAGCCTTCATTTATTAAAACACTAGTTTTGAGCCCGCATGTTGTGTGCGGGTTCTAGGTCATATCATTCCTCATTTTTTAAAAATAATTATTTTTTAAATTAATAAATTATGACAAAATTATGTCTATTTAAATTTCTGATATTAATCCATATTGTCGGTTACATCATTTAATTGCAAGAGTGGGTTTCTATTGCAAGAATAGGCTTTAATCATATCATTTAATTCACATTAATTCTTTAATACCATAATATCTTTTTATTTAATTAAATAATATTTTGCAGAATTGTTTTGGTCCACATTGGCATTCAAGGGTGATAAGTCCGTGCTTATAAATTAAATTGCTATCCTATTTTCTCAGTTTCTATATATATATATATATTAGATTGGAGATCCTTGAACGGCCAGCCCATTTGGCAGCCCTAGCCAGAGCATGACATTACAGCTATGGCACGCCAGTGTTCAATTTAAAATAGTCTAGAAATCGCAATACATTAAGCTTACCAAGTGGCTTTTAGGGTGTTCTCTCCATCCTCTGCCAAATCTTCAAATCTATATATATATATATATGAGATTGGAGATCCATGAACGGCCAGCTCATTTGGCAGCCCTAGCCAGAGCATGACATTACAGCTATGGCACGCCAGTGTTCAAGTTAAAATAGTTTAGAAATCGCAATACATTAAGCCTACCGAGAGGCTTTTAGGGTGTTCTCACTATCCTCTGCCAAATCTTCAAATCTTATCGCTTTCGCAGCACAGCAGGCTCTCCAATATAGCAACCGGCACTCACCCAGGAGGACCACCGAATCTGGACATAGCGGCCCATTGGATGCAGGATTCCTACCTTTTCTGCCTCCATTACCAAGCTTTGGTGCTTTCATTTCACTAGTGGTTTGGACATTGGTGGCCTCCATTTTGAGGAAACGACCGAGGCCATCCTTAGTATCCTGCTGCATAGGAGAGAGGGGAAAACAATGACAAACTAATAGCTCTAAAAAGTCTCACGTCACGGCACCATATCCAGAGAATGGTGGACACTTTGAACAAAAAGAGAGGGGAGGGAAGGCATGCGTTTGTGGCGAAAGATGCCCACTGCCGCAGGAATTATAGTGGACTGTTGATAGAGATGCAATTTACTAAGCCTCATCTTGTAGTTCTCAAGTTAGAGGTGTGGACATGCTTATTTTTATTATATCAGAAGATTATGATGTTCTACAAGACTACAACATCATAAAATTTATGTTAGGATTTGACGTCTCAAGATTCGGTCAACATTGAGCCCACAGCGAGGTTCGCGATGAAAAATAGAGTCCAACGAGATCAAAATCACCTAAAACGGAGTTCGGACGGAGGAGATACAAACTTCTGAAGTCAGAACGAGATCCAAGATGATGGAGGATGCCGGCGGCAGGCCGGTGGAGCGGTGGTGGCGTGGCCCAGGGTGCAGCACCGCATGGGGCACGCGGCCCAGCACACATGCGGGCGCGCAAGCACGGCCCGGGCCCAAGTGCTCGGTGCGGGTGCGGCCCAAGCCAAGGCACCTGCCTGGGACATGTATCCCGATCCACCATGGACCGAGCAGTCCATGGCGAACCGTGTAGACTACCTGAGCATTTCTCAGGCATTTCTCACGGTCCACGAAATTATTCTGTGGATCGGAGCGCGATCCAACGGCTCAGGGAGTTCCCAGTGATGATCCAACGGCTGAGGGGGTTATCTGGCTTGATTAGGAGTCCTAATATGAATCTAATCAGGTTTTAATCCATGTTTAAGCCTATAAATAAGCTGTGAACGTGAACAGGGAAGGGTAGTCTGCTGTTTTGCCGCAGGAAGCATCATACGGAGCCCACAGAGAGAAGAAAAATGGTGCATCGCTAAGAGAGAAGGAGCATGAGGCTCCTGGACAGCGGACACTAGGCACTTCAGGGGTTCAGTGGAGTCTTCCAAGAGAGAGCTTTTATGAGGAAAACTTTCTGTGAGAGAGAAATTGGATGTATAAGGGTTGAGAGTGAGGTCTATTCTTGTAAAATTTTCTTTTTCATAGTGAAGTTTTGCATGCCCCATGGAGGCGAGCCCTTTTGTGGCTGATCCATGTATTTTGATTGTTTTTTGTTTTGTTTCTTCTTTCTTCCTGCTGCATCGCGTGGTACTGAAAAGGTCCTGAGAGGTGGTGTCCTGGCCAGACATCCACCCAACAAGTCGTATCAGAGCAAGGCGGTACAAAGATGCAGATTGCAGCGATGGTGATTAAGACTGAAGATGGAGAAAACAGGATCAATCAAGATGGAGATCAACAAGTTTGATAGAAAGAGCAATTTCTCCTTGTGACAGACAAGGATGAAAGACGTGCTCATCCAACAGGGGTTGATCGAAGATCTCTTGTGTGAGGAGAAACCGACCACCATAGGGGTGCGGGATTGGAAACGACTACAGATGCAGGCAGTGAGTGTCATCCGCATGTACCTGATGGATGAGGTGGTGATTCATGTACTGAGCGAGACTTCTCCGATGATAATGTGGTCGAAGTTCGAAGAGTTGTACATGGCAAAGTCTCTCACCAACACTCTTTTTCTCTGGAGGCAGTTCTATCAACTGTGGATGACTGAGGGACAGAGCGTGCAGGAGCATCTAAATCACTTCCAAAAGATCCTCACCGACCTCCTCAGCATTGGTGAGAATGTTGAGGAGAAGACCAGGGCGTTGGTTTTGCTAGCGTCGCTTCCACCTTCGTACGAGTCATTGGTGACTGCTCTTCTAGTAGGGAAGAGTACCATCAAGATAGACGAGATCACCACGGTGATACTCCAGAATGAGGTTCTCAGGAGGGAGAACCCGGTTTCAAGCTCAGGTAGAGGTAGCTCAGCTTTGGTAGCTTCTGGAGGAGCAGAAAGTGGTAGACGGAGCGATAGAAGATCGCGATGAGGGCGGTCGAAATCAAAGAGGGACTTGAGCAAAATCAGGTGTTACCGGTATAAGGAGTTGGGGCATCTAGTCAGAGATTGCCCTCAACTCAAAAATCAGACGGTGGCTGCTATGGCGACGGTCGGCAGCGATTCAGATGGAGATGTCTTGGAGATATCTGATGAGGTATCTATTTCTTCCCAGCAGTGGATATTAAATTCTGCAGGCACCCATTATGTATGTTACAGAGAGGAGCAGTTTAACTTCCTGAAGGACAGTGAGGGTACTGTATACCTGTCGGATGAATCGAGTTGTGCGATCAGAGGTATCGATACGGTCAGCTAGAGGACACATGATGGCGCAGTGAGGAGATTGGGAGAGGTTCGATACATACCCGATTTTAGACGGAATATTATCTCACCGAGTAGACTAGATTCGAGAAGCTACAAGACGGTAGCTGGTGGAGGAATCCTGAAGGTGCTATGCGGCGATAGAATTGTGCTGGAGAGGAAGAAGAGGAGCAGAGGGCATTATTACCTAGCGGGAAGCCCAATGCGAGGTAGAGCTTCGGGAGCCAGGCAGAGCCCAGAGCAAGGTGGAGCTCCAGATAGAGGTGGATCGGGCACGAGACAGGAGACTCGGAATGACGAGAGACGACGTCGCAGAGTGAGATTCCTATTGCCACAGGATGATGCCCCGAGTAGGTCTCAAGTCAGGAGGAGCACAGCATACGACGAAAATGGGATCGAGTGGCCTAGCTCGACTCCCATGTTTGCCCATTCATGATCAGCAGGCGATTGCCCTAGGGCATGAGGGCAAGGAGATCCAGAAGCTCTCGGAGTTAGGAGAAGGCCGAATATCGAGTCGAGGTGGAGATTGTTAGGATTTGATGCCTCCAGATTCGGTCCACATTGAGCCCACAACGAGATTCACGATGAAAAATAGAGTCCAACGAGATCAAGATCACCTAAAACGAAGCTCAGACGGAGGAGATACGAGCTTCTAAAGTCGGCACGAGATTCGAGATGATGGAGGACGCCAGCAGTCGGTGGAGCGGTGGGGCGCGGCCCAGCGCACGGCACCATGTGGGGCGTGCAGCCCAGGTGGGCGTGCGGCCTAGCCCACGTGCGGGCGTGCAGGCGTGGCCCGAGCCCAGGCGCCCAATGCGGGTGCGGCCCAAACCCGCACTCGTGGGCCGACCCAAGCCCATGCGCCTGCCTGGGGCCTATACCCCGTACCACCATGGACCAGACGGTCCATGGCGGACCGCATGGACCACCTGGGCATTTCCCAGGCATTTCTCACGGTCCACGAAACTATTTCGTGGACTAGAGTGTGATCCGATGGCCCTGGGAGTTCCCAGTGATGATCCAATGGCTGAGGGGGTTATCTGGCTTGATTAAGAGTCCTAATATGGATCTAATCGGGTTTTAATCCATGTTTAAGCCTATAAATAGGCTGTGAACATGAACAGGGAAGGGTGGTCTGTTGTTTTGCCACAGTAAGCGCCGTATGGAGCCCGCAGAGAGAAGAAAAAGGATGCGTCGCTAAAAGAGAAGGAGCACGAGGCTCCTGGATAGCAGGCGCCAGGCACTTCAGGGGTTCAGGGGAGTCTTCCAAGAAAGAGAGCTTTTGTGAGGAAAACTTTATGTGAGAGAGAAATTGGGTGTACAAGGGATTCAGGGGAGTCTTCTAAGAAAGAGAGCTTTTGTGAGGAAAACTTTTTGTGAGAGATAAATTGGGTATACAAGGGTTGAGAGTGAGGTCTTCTCTTGTAAAATTTTTTTTTTATAGTGAAGTTTTGCATGTCCCGTGGAGGCGAGCCTTTTTGTGGCTGATCTATATATTTTGATTATTTTTTATTTTTTTTATTTTTTTCTGCTGCATTGTATGGTACTGAAAAGATTTTGAGAGATGATGTCTTGATCAGATATCCATCCCATAATTTAAAAATAGGATTACTCTCATGAATCTTCATACTTTAACCAACTTAATTTTCTAGTGACTTTATTGCGACCGCTTCACTTCATGAAGTCAACCGAGCATTACAGGAGTGTGATGGTAATTAAATGATGTTGCTTTGTAAAGAGGGCAAGGTGTATTTATCATGCATGGATGTTTATATAATTCCCCTTATCTTAGCATCCATCAACTCCCTTCTCCCTTCTTAACTACATGGGCGTCCTTCACAGCTTAGGATATTCCTTCGCCAAAGCGTGCGTGAGTTCACAGCATTGGATCAAAATAAGGGGATTTTAATGTTCGATCCATTAGTGGACCAAATTTTAATTTTTAAATTTTGTTGATCAAAACTATAACTCTCGATCCATTAAAAATAAAAATTTAATTTTAAGTTCCTTATGAGGTGAAACTATCCTCAAAATTATAACTCCTACCCACGACGGTCTCCCCTCACTGGCCCACCCACGACGGCCTTCCCCTCTTCGGTGCCTGAACCCTCTCTTCTCCTCCCGGTAACCACCCACGACAGCCCCCTCCCCTCTCTGATGATCGCCCGTGATGGCCTCCCATTTTTTTCTCAATTTTAATTTCTCAGCAGTAATTTCATGTTCTTTTTTTTTTTTTTTGGACGAACAGCGGGTGAATGGAGGGGGTAGTCGGAGGCAGCACAAGCAGTCGGGGGGTTGGGGTGCGGTGCCGAAGGTGCAAAGCAACAGTTGGGGGGTGGTGCAGGTGGCCAGAGGGCAGCTCAGGCGGTCGAGGGGCGGTGCGGATTGCTAGGAGCAGCACAGGCGACCAGTGGGAGATGCGAGTGGCCAGAGGCCAGCGCAGGCAGTCGGATGGTGGTGCGGGTTGCCAAAGGCAGCGCAGACGGCCGGCGAGCGATGTGAGTGGCCAGAGGACAATGTAGAGGGCCATGGAGGGTCAGGGTGCGATGGGTGGTGGCGTGCATGGAAGAGCCCAAGGCCGCTTTGGGGGGGGGGAGAGGGGGGAGTTTGTGGCGTGCGAAGGAAGGAGAAGGCAGAGAAAAAAATAAAAATAAAAATAATAAAATAATAAAAATAAATATTAAACAATAATAATAATATTTTATTTATTTATTTATTTATATTTTTAAAATATTTCTAGTGAGTCACCCTTTCAAAAAAATATTTTATATATTTATTTTTATTTTTTAAAATTAATAATTTATTAATAAATAATTTTTTCTAAAAATAGTTTTAACAAATAATTTTTAAACATAATTCTTTCTAAAAATATTTTTTAAAATAATTAAAATAAAAGAAAATGATAAAATATTTAAAATATTTAAAAGTATTTTAAAATAAATTATTTTTTGTAATGAAAGTAATTAGGTTTTTAAAATAATGATAAATTTTTTTAAAAAAATAGTTTTAAAAAAATGTGCAGGGGGTGCTAGAGAGCAGTGGCCTATGCTTTTAAAATAATTTTTTTAAATTAATATTTTTTATTACAATTTTTATAGTAATTTTTGTTTAATCAATTTGGTGAGTTAATGCTATATAGGAGAGGTATAAGCACATCAAGTACTTCAGTCCATGACGAGTTTTAATCTGCTCCCATAGCTCTGTGCCGAACACCTACAACCCCTCTTCAATGTCAAAATCTAAGTCTGCTCTTTTGATGATTTTAATAATAAATAAAAATTATTTTTTAAAAATATTTTTTAAAATAATAATAAATTATTTTTTTAAAATAATAAAAATAATATTTTTAAAATTATAATTCAATAATAATAACATAATAATTTTAAATTTATTGTTTGCAATGTTAACTTAATTGTGTGTATGATTTATTTAACCATGTACAGTATTCATTTAACCGTGTACGGTATTTATTTAACTGTATATAATATTAAATTAACTATGTATAGAGTTCATTTAACTGTGTATAGTATTAAATTAATTATGTGTCATATTTAGTTAACTGTGTATCATATTTAATTAACTATGTACTATGTTAATTTAGCTGTGTACTATATTTAGTTAACTATATGCAGTGTTAAATTAACTGTATACAATGTTCATTTAACTATATACAGAGTTCATTTAACTGTATGCAATGTTAAATTAATTATGTGTAAGATTATATAAGATTTATTTAATTATATGTAGTGTTAAATTAATAGTATGCAGGATTTATTTAACTATATGCGGTGTTCATTTAACAATGTGCAGTATTAAATTGACTGTGTGCAAGGTTCATTTAACTGTGTATAGTATTAATTTAACTATATATAATATTAATTTAACTATGTACCATATTTAGATAACTATGTGCAGTATTAAATTAATTATGTATAGTATTAAATGAACTGTGTGTGATATCAATTTGACTGTGTGCAGTATTAAATTAATTGTGTACAGAGTTTATTTAGCTGTATGCAGTATTAAATTAACTATATATAATATTAAATTAACTGTGTATGATATTAATTTAACTATATATAATATTAAATTAACTATGTGCGATATTAATTTAACTTTGTGCATGATTCATTTAAATATGTGTAATGTTAAATTAACTGTGTGCATGGTTTATTTAATTGCATACAAGATTCATTTAACTGCATGCAGTGTTAAATTAACTGTATGTAGGATTTATTTAACTATGTATCATATTTAATTGATTATATATAGTATTAAATTAACTGTGTACAGTATTAAATTAACTATATGTGATATTAATTTAACTGTATACAATATTAAATTAACTATATGGAATGTTAACTTAACTGTATGCAAAATTTATTTAACTGTGTGCAGTGTTAAATTAACTGTGTACAGTATTAAATTAACTATATATAATATTAATTTAATTATATATAGAGTTTATTTAATTGTGTGTAATATTAAATTAACTGTGCGTAGAATTTATTTAACTGTATATAGTGTTAAATTAACTATGTACAATATTAAATTAACTGTATGCAGAATTTATTTAATTGTATATAATATTAAATTAACTATGTGTAGTATTAAATTAACTGTGTACAGAATTTATTTAACTATATGTAGTATTAAATTAACTGTGTGTAGTATTAAATTAATTATGTCCATGTTTAGTTAACTGTGTAGCATGTTCAATTAACAATATACCAAATTAATTTAATTATGTACCATATTAACTTAACTATATGTAATATTAAATTAACTATGTGTAGAATTCTTTTAACTGTATACGATATTAATTTAAATTTTTTAAACAAATTTATTAAAATATTTTTAATAAATTAATTATAAAAATAATCATTAATTATTTTTAAATTTTTATTAAAAAATCGATCACAAAATCAATCGATAATTATTTTTAATTTTTTTAATTAATTTATCGATTGTAAAATCGATCGCTAATTTTATTAAAATATTTTTTGTTAATAAAATCAATCATAAAATTGGTAGCTAATTATTTTTAAATTTTTTAATTAAAAAATTGATCATAAAATTGGTCATAATTTATTTTTTATAGTATTTTAATTTTCAAAAATTGATTGCAAAATTGATCAAATTTTTATTTTATATTTTTATATTTTTTATTATATTATTTTTATTTTATATATTTTATTTTTATTATATTATTTTTTTATTATTTAAAATAAAGTTTTGTGCGATCCATGGAGCGAGGCATGGATCGAAAGGTGTTTCCAGCCCATTTCTAGCGGCTCATAGTCCTCTTTGCGGATTGACGAAGGCCGACACCGGTGACAGTCAACTTATTAGGACGTAACGAGATGGATGTAATCGTGCGTATTCAAGATAGGAGGTTTAATTCTTATCTCTTCACCCCTGGCAATAAAATTAATATGATTTTTTTTTTTTTTTATGAAACCATGATCATAAAACTAACCATCATCCTTTTTTAAGACAAAAAATAAAAGGACTTAAAAAGCTACCATATAAATTTTTTTTAAAGAAAAAAAAAGCAGAGAGACTTCTTAAACCTGATTAGATTTCATTTCATCTGCAGTGAGCTTTTTATAATCCATATAACCACTTAATATCTTAATCATTAGTGAGACTGTGAGGTCAATATTCAGGTTTTCCAAAAAGATCA
The DNA here is from genome assembly GCF_000442705.2 of Elaeis guineensis. Taxonomy (NCBI): domain Eukaryota; kingdom Viridiplantae; phylum Streptophyta; class Magnoliopsida; order Arecales; family Arecaceae; genus Elaeis; species Elaeis guineensis. Next base: position 79,919,714 of record NC_026005.2, read on the forward strand.
GCGGATGACACCTTCAGTCATGATCTTTTACGAACTCTAGGCAAAATTAGAGACCCTATTCTCAAATGAAAGTGTTGGGACAAGTCAACCGACTCCCGACTCTGACTTTATATTGGCCGCATAAATACATTACACTGACTCACAATTGGTTGACTGACTGATAGTCGGCCACTATTAACCAGCAACTGACAACTTGGTTAACATCCGACCGAAGACCATCGGCATATCAGAGTTATCGATTGATACTCATTCGGCTCGACTATCAACTTATTATTATTACCGACATATAGTTGGCCTATCTTCTCAACATATTCTAATAGTTATGGATGGTTATCGACTAACGTGTTATGGTTATTAGTGGGAATAAACAACCTACTAACTCCATAATTATGGTCCAATAATTTAGCACCATAAAAAATGAGACCACGTGCTCAACGGTTACATCAGGATCATCTATAAAAAGGAGGTAAATGAACAGTACAAATAAAATAATTCTGGGCTAAGACTTTGCTACTCTAAACATTCTTATCTGCTGTTCATCAACTTCTTCTCTGACTTAAGTATCGGAGGGTCCCTGCCGGATACAATTTCAGTCTGTGAGGATTTTATCTTGCAAATGCTCTTCACCAGTGACAAACGACAGGAGATTGACCGCAATAGATTAGTGCGCTAGTTAGGGGGAGACTACAATCAACCATGTCAAAAACTAGAAACCAACATTCGACTGGATCGATGAGGTAGTTTTTCCGTCAGAAAGATGCTCCTCCCCCACCTCCGATAGCAGAGCCTAGTTCCTTGCATCCTGTGATCACCATGGATGCACAGATCGCTACACCTATACAGTAAATGAATGTTTTGACTGAGGTGATCCAAAGCCTCCAGCAGTAGTAAACCCAACAGCAGCAGCAGCCGTCAATGGACTAATCAGTGGCTCAGTCAGTGCCATCTAAGTACAGCCGCCGTCCTCCGCAGTGCTCACCCTTCTCATCTCTAGAGCGACCATCTCGACACTCCCATCAAGAAGGACAATCGCATTCTCGACACTCTCACCGTGCCACCCACCATTCATGGTGTTCCCCCTCTCCTTCCCATCTACATAATATCAAGAAGGAAAAATGACCACGGACACCTTCTGCTTCTCCTTCTTTGAATTCTTTAGGGGGTTTCATCCCTGGAGTTTTCTAGTAATGTCGGTTTGACGACTATGAACGTAAATTTTGAGAAATTGATCGTCAGCTCGTCTGACTTTAGGTGGAAGGTCAGAAGTCTTTCAATGACTATGACTTCCACACTGCCCAGCCTCTCTCTCAGCACATCCTGGATGAGCCGATTCTATCTCGGTTCAAGATGCCTCAGAGCCATACGATGGCTTCACCGACCCGAACGACCATCTGAAGAGCTATAAGACTTTCATGATGATCCAGAAAGCAATCGATGCCCTCTTATACATTGACTTTCTGACAACCCTTCGGAAGGCTGCTCGAGCCTAGTATTCTAGGCTTCAGTCGGAAAGCATTAATTTCTTCGAGTAGTTTGAGCATTCTTTCATGGTCCACTTTAGCACTAGTTAAAGGCTGCCATGGATGTCTAATAGTCTCTTCTCAATCAAGCAAGGTGAGACAGAAACATTGAGAGACTTCATGGTTCACTTTAACTTGACCACACTTGAGGTCAGGGATCTCAATGAAGACATGACTATATCGACCATGGAAAGGGGTCTAAGGAGATCCAGATTCACTTACTCTCTAGACAAATCTCTTCTCCGGCCTATGCTGAACTTCTAGAGTGCACATACAAGTACATTCATACGAATGAAGCTACTTCTAACCGATGCCAGATAGAAAAAAAAGGTCAGAAGAAGAAATAGAAGAAGAGTGGAGCTCCGATCGAATCAAGTTGGCCAATTACCAATAAGAGAGCTTCACCTCGATGACGGAGTCTAAAACCAAGCAATTATGATAGGTATGACTCCTACACTCCTCTCTCTGCTCTCCGTATGCAGATCCTGATGAAAATTGAAGGAGAAGAGTATCTACGATACCCCCTACCAATGAAAGCGCCATCGAGGAGTCGTGACTAGAAGAAGTGCTATCGATTTTATCATGATCACAGTCACAACACTGAACAGTACATCAAGCTCAGGGATGAGATAGAGGTCCTGATCCGATGAGGCTATCTCGAAAAGTTCTGAAGGGATCAACCGCCTCAACCTCCTACTGACCGACAACCTCAGCCACAAACTGAGGAGACTGTCAACAATCGGCCAACTACAGGAGTGATTAACATGATCTCCGAGTGATCAAATCGGAGGGCAACTTTCGAAAAAAAAATCGACGAAGAAGCGACAGTTCGACAATATAATAACTTTTTCAAAAGAAGATGTTCGAAAACTTCAAACTCCCCATAATGATGCTGTTATTATTTTGACAATGATAGCTAATTATGAGGTAAAAAAAATTTAGTAAATAATAGAACCTCGATGGATACTTCGTTTTACTCGACTTTCTCTTAAATATGAGTACTGACTGATCGACTAGAAGAGTCTCGATACTATTGATCGATTTCATAGGAGATGTAGCCACTATGGAGGGAGAAATCACTCTCCCCTTAATCGTAGGAATTGAACCACAATAGAGCATTGTTCTCCTAACATTCACAGTTGTTCGAGTTTCCTCGACTTATAATGCCATACTCGGACAATCTGTTCTTAATGCTTTGAGAGCAGTGATCTCAACATGTCATCTACTAGTTCGATTTCTAATAAGAAATAGAGTCGAAGAGATATGTAGAGATCAATAACTTGTCCAATGCTGCTTTCTAGTTTTCTCATGAAATAATCAACCTGAAGACTCTTTGTCCGTTGATAAATTGGACTAAAAAGAGAATGAGAAAATAGGTAAACTGATCGAACAACTAGTTTTCATCCCATTAAAAGAAGAAGATCCTGAAAAAATGGTCCAAATTGAATCGTAGTTGTCTGATCCGGAGCGGTAGCAATTAATAAATCTACTTAGAGCAAACATCGATATTTTTGCTTGGTCAGCTACTGATATGTTAGGCATTCCTTCGGAAGTAATAATCCACCGGCTAAATATTGGCCCAAAGATTAAGATGGTGAGACAAAATAAAAAGTTTTTTGCTCCTGAAAGGTAGAAGGTCATCAATGAAGAAGTCAACAAGCTCCTCGTAGCTGACTTCATCAGAAAAGCTACTTATTTCGATTAGCTCACCAACATAGTGACGGTGAGAAAGGCCAATGAAAAATAAAAAATCTGCATCGACTATACAAATCAGAATGAAGCTTGTTCGAAAAATAATTTTTCTTTATCAAAAATCGATCAATTAGTTGATGCAACTTTGAGACACCAACTTTTGAGCTTCATAGATGCCTTCGCTGGATCCAATTAGATTTGGATGGCATCCGAAGATGAGGAGCACACTGCCTTTGTCACCGATAAAGGCATTTACTGCTATAAAGTAATGCCTTTCGATTTAAAAAATATCGAAGCCACTTACCAATATCTTGTCAATAAAATCTTCAAGGCATAAATCAGATGAAATATGAAAGTTTATGTAGACAACATACTGATGAAAAGTCTTTAAACTACTGATCATGTTCAGGACCTAGAAGAAGCCTTCTACACATTTCAACGATATTAGATGAAGTTGAATCTGACAAAATATGCATTTGGAGTAACTTCTAGGAAGTTCCTTAGATTTCTTATGTCACAGCGAGGAATCGAGATCAATCTCGAGAAAGTAAAGGCTATCATCAACATGAAGTATCCAAGCTCTAAGAAAGAGATACAACAGCTCAATGGAAGGATCACCGCACTCAGTCGATTCATATTAAGGTCAGTAGAAAGATGCTTATCTTTCTTCAGAACTTTAAGGCAAGCAAAAGATTTTTCATGGTCAGACGAGTGCCGACAGTCTTTTGAGGATCTGAAAAACTACCTTACTTTTCTACCATTACTTACAAAATCAAAGATCGGAGAGACTTTGTATCTCTATTTAGCAACATCGATAGAGGCAGTTAGTTCGGTGCTTATCCAAGAGGATGAAAATCGAATTCAATGGCCAATCTACTATACTAGCAAGGTGCTTCACAATGCTGAAGTGAGGTATTTAAGAGTGGAGAAAATGATCTACACTCTAATCATATCATCATAACGACTTCGCCCATCCAAGCACACTCCATTGTTGTCTAGATAGATCAACCGTTGAAGGTAATCTTGCACCAACCTGATATATCGGGTCGAATGTCAAAGTGAATGATAAAGCTCGATGAATTTGATATACAATATCATCCACGTCCGTCAATGAAGACACAAGTTTTGGCCAACTTCATCGTCGAGTGTACAATACCAGATAATAATCCAGAAGATAAATCTGATGACAAAATAAAGTAGACCATGACTCCCGAATTCGACTTAACGTCGGCATGGGTGCTACATATTGATGGAGTATCTAATGCACAAGATAGCAGAGCTGATCTCATCCTCACAAATTCTAAAGGAGTTATAACAGAATATGCCCTTCGATTCAACTTTAAAGCTTCGAATAATTAAGTTGAATATAAAGCACTCTTAGCTAGCTTAAAAATTGCCAAGGAGCTTGATATCGACAATCTGAAGGTCTTCACCAACTCACAATTGATTGCTAGATAGATTAAGGGCAAGTTTGAAGTTGAGATCCCATTATGATGAAGTATCTTCAGAAGGTGAAAGATCTTACCTCAGTCCTAAAATATTTTGAGATCCAAAGATAGAAAATACTCGAGCCGACGTACTTTCACGACTCGCAACTACTTCTTTCAACTTGCTGGGTCGGACATTCGTCGAATTCCTTAAACAATCGAGTATCGATAAAGTTGAGAAAGTACTATAAATCACTAATGAACCAAGCTAGATGGATCTGATTGTCCAGTATTTGACTGATGGAACCATCCCTACGGATCCCTCAGAAGCCAAACGACTCAGATAGATGGCCTCTCAATAGATTTTGATAAATGATCAATTGTACAAAAGGTCATTCTCTCTTCCCTTACTGAAGAGTTTAGGACCATTAGATGCCGACTATGCACTCAGAGAAGTTTATGAAGAAAATTATGAAAATCACTTGGAGGATAAATCTCTAGCTTACAAGATCCTACGACAAGGATATTATTGGCCCACCATGAAGAAAGATGTAACTGAACTTGTCCGAAGGTGTGAATCATGTCAGAAATATGCAAATGTACAACACTAATCGGTCAGTCAGTTGACATCAATTGTTGTACCATGATCCTTCGTTCAATGAGAAATTAACATAGTTGGTCATTTTCCTTTGGTATCTGATCAGAAAAAGTTCATAATGATCGCCATCGATTATTTTATCAAGTGGATGGAAGCTGAACCTCTAGCATAAATCACTGAGAGTAAGATGAAAAACTTTATTCAAAAATCAATCATATGTAGATTTAGTTTACCACACACTATCATCACTGACAATGGTCAGTAATTCAATAATCAAAATTTTAAAAAGTTCTATGCAAATTTTATATTACCCACAAACTCATATCAGTTGGTCATCCACAATCCAACAGAAAGGTGGAGATAACCAATCGAATAATTCTGCATAGACTCAAAATCAGACTGAATGAAGCTAAAGGTCTTTGGGTGGAAGACCTATAACTGACTTTATGGACATACCGAATAACTCCTCGCATACCAATGGAAGAATCACCATTTAATCTGACTTATGAAACAGAAGCGATGATTCCACTTGAGATCAGATTACCATCAGTAAGGATAGAGCAATACAATGAGCCGAGCAATTCAGAATATCAGAGAGCTGATCTAGATCTACTTTCAAAGTCTGGCAACAAGCTTAAAATTGGATGGCAGCATATCGATAGAGAGTAATCCGGTATTATAATACAAAAGTTAAACCGAAGGTCTTCTGTTCAGGAGACTTGATCCTAAGAAAAGCAGAAGTCTCAAGCCTCTAGATCAAAAAAAAATTATCTCCAAATTAGGAAGGACCTTATAGAATAACCAAAATACTTAGATCGAATGCATATCGGCTGAAAATCCTTGAGGGAGCAGCTATTCCTCAAACATGGAATGCTGATAAATTAAAAATATATTATCAATAAAATTGTTCATATGTATAGTATTCAGAATAAAATATTGAATTTTAAAATCATAAGTTTCAGCCAACTACAAAGTAATGGACAATCAATTTCTATCGACTATATTTCGGTTTTCACTATAAAAACTGACATATCGACTATATTTCTGTTTTCACTATAAAAATCAAAATACTGACTGTATCTCGATGCTGAACATATCTCGAATTTCCACTGTAAAAGTCGACCTTAGTCGAATGACTATTATGCCGACTTAGTCTTAACTAAGCAAAATGCTATACCAATACGATCCAGATTGAATTGAAATTATATCGACTCGATTACAGTCAGTCGAAGAATAGTTCGTTTGCCATCGATTATCAAATAATCAGACATACTAATCTGACTACGTTCGATCAAAGGATATTCGGTTTATTACCTTTTATCTTAATATTTAAGTATATCAATGGATGTTCGATTAATGAATGAATCCTATAATTACTATCGGATGTTCGACTTACTGATCGATATTCGATTATCCGACTACAATTCTACGATGATGAAAACACATACAAAAGAGAGTTGGTACTTAAAAAAAAAAAATTTCATTCATTAAAAAGAAGATTACAAAATTGGACTGAAATCAAATTATAATTTTTTTTGATTACAAAAAGAAAATAAAAATTGTATCGATCACCAGTCGTCATCTCCATCTCTTTGCTTCGGTGCAGCATCGGTGACTTGAATAACTTCTGGTGCTGTCGGTGCTCCATCTTCAGTCGGTGCAGCTTCTTCTTCAATTGCTCCATCTTTTGAGGCAGGAGGGATGATGCTACTCAAGTCAAGATCTGGATGCAACTTTTCAATCACATCTCGACCGTCCTCATACCCGACGTAGTAAGAGGCGAACCCGCCTTCGAGGATCTTTTTTTTGAACTCTTTTGAATTTTTGAAATTCTCGATGGCTTGGTTCAGAGCCTCCCTTGCCGACTCTACTTCTGCTTTCGCCAACTCTGCGTCAGCTCTTGCGGAAGCCGACTCATCATTGGCCAGTGCCAACCTTTCTAGGATGGCCTGATGTTTTTCACATTCAGCTTCGAGTTCATTGATGCAACTATCTCTTTTTCATCGAAGCCGATGAATAGAGTGCTTCTTGCTCTTGACTAATGACTCAAGAGATAAGATATTTAGGTGAGCCAACTCTAGTTCGACTCCAGAAGATTGACGATCGACGATCAAATGAGAGGCTTTCTCCTGGAGCTTCACCTCTTGGTCAGTCGCCATCTGAAGTTGTTCTAGGGCAGCCATCTTTTCAACATTGGCGGCCGCCACTTTATCCATCCATGTCCGACGGAAGTCCACAACCTTTTAGTAGCCAACCTCCAAGTCGAACATATTGTGCGCCAACTAAAAGCAGAAGATAAGTCAGATCAGATAAAAAAAAAGTATATCGAAGTTAACTTACCTCGAGTATATCGGATAAAAAGAAGAGAATATCTCGGCTACAGTCTGGTTCTTTCTGTTCTTCCAATCAGCCAGAAGAAGAGCAACTTGGATGAGCCACTTGGCCAATGCTAGATTGGCCAAGGTCGACTCACCCTCAGAAACATTAATATCAAAAAGATTCGAGTGACCCATCGATAATCCATCATCTGTCGAAGTTGCCGACGCCTTACCCCGATCTTCTATTGGCAGCCCCACATTTGAGAATGTGGGGAATATTGCTCCTAGATTAATTTTGATGATTACAAAGCAGATTGAAGGGATACAAATAATTTTAAAATGAAAAAGTCCTTATGCTCTTCAAGGGCAAAATCATAATTTCACTAAAATCCTGATTTGATAGTATCATTTGATAGAACAAATGATTTGTAAACTATTGGTGAAAATTTTATTATTTTTGGACTTATATTTTTGAAGTTATGAAGGTTTGAAGTGCATGAGTCGACTCATGAGTCAACTCATGGCACTGTGAGCTGATTGGCACGCAAAAATTCTCCTTGGCACGCTAGTTTTCTGGCTTGGCACGACCTGTGAGTCGACTCATGAGTCAACCCACAAGGCATGAGTCGACTCATGAGTCGACCCCTGCTGATTTGAGCCAAGAATTTCCAGAAATCCATGTTTCTGGTATTTGCAACAGAAGTCGACTCATGAGTCGACTCCTGAAGCATGAGTCGACTCATGAGTCGACCCCTGCGACGGAAAATATCTTCAACGGATAGTTTTTTGCCCGTTTTAATTGCCTTTTATGCTTCCTAAAATTGCTCTAACGGCTCTTTATCTGCCTAAATTGTTTTCTCTTGCTTCTAATGCTATAAAATGCTTCAAATGGTGAAAGAAATTATAGATTAAATAGCAGATCAAACGTAAGATCAAAAATAATAGAGAGGATCCGAAATCTGCACGAAAAAGCCTGAGATCAACGAGATATTCGAGAGAAAAAGAAAAGAGGATCCAAAATCCACACGAGAGATTGTGAAAGAGAAAAGCAAGATCATTCAAAGAGAGGATCTTTCAAGCCTATTGTTTCAACCTTGATCTAGAGATCGTTCAAAGCCTTCAAGGGATCTTCAATCAACGATCATCCTCTTCTCAAGCATTCGTTCAAGCGTTCATCCACCTTGAGAAAATCCAAAAAGGATTTCTTCATTTGAGTAAAGTATTTTTATTGATATATTCGCTCATTTAAGGAACTGTTATTGTATTAATTTGTGCTTTAAATTCTCTTACTCTTGTAAGTAATTGTTCTTGTTTTTGGAGGATTTCCAAAACAAGGGAAGATTGATCCGAACCTGAAATCGGAGTGTTTTGGGTTTATTTATACCCGAGAAATAAGTAGACTAGCTTGGGATAGCTAGTGTCAGAGTTTCCGACGTTTTGTATACGGGTTGAATACAAGTATAGTGGATTGAAATTCCCAAGTAGGATCTTGGGGAGTGGATGTAGGTGCAAGGTTAGCACCGAACCACTATAAATCCTTGTATTTGTGGTGTGCTTTATCGCTTCACTTTATTTCTTTATTATATTCTTGCATTCCTGCTTTAGGTAATTAATATTGAATTAAAATCTTTGTCTTGTTCATCATAAGAAATTAATTAAGTCTAAAAATTTTTAGAAACCCAATTTACCCCCCCTCTTGGGTTGCATAGCTGGGCAACAAGTGGTATCAGAGCAGGTGCTCTAGCCCTTCTTTGATCTAACAATCAAAGAGCCAAAGATCTATGGCAACCCATGTCGGTACTTCTCTAGCCGAGGGGCAATCTACAAACCGACCTCCACTTTTCAATGGGTCTAATTACACCTATTGGAAAGCTCGGATGAAGATATTCATACAAGCACTTGACTATGATATGTGGAGTATCATAGTGAACGGTCCTCACACACCCACCAAGATTATAGATGGTGAGGAGTCAACCAAACCCGAAAAAGAATGGGATGAGATTGACAAGAAATTGGCACAATTAAATGCCAAAGCCATGAATGTTCTTTATTGTGCACTAGATGCAAGTGAATTTAATCGCATTTCTACTTGTGCATCTGCTAAAGAAATATGGGATAGGTTAGAAGTAACCCATGAGGGAACAAATCAAGTAAAAGAGTCTAAAATAAACATGCTTGTACATAAATATGAATTGTTCAAAATAGAGCATGATGAGTCCATAACTGCTATGTTTACTCATTTTACTGATATAATTAATGGTTTGAAGAGTCTTGGCAAATCTTATACTAACAGTGAGCTTGTAAGGAAGATTCTCAGGTCATTGCCTAGAACTTGGGAAGCCAAGGTGACTGCCATCCAAGAAGCAAAGGACTTGAACTCTCTACCTCTAGAAGAGCTTCTTGGATCCTTGATGACTCATGAACTTAGCATGAAGCAACTTCAAGAGGATGAAGTCAAAAAGAAAAGAACCATTGCCCTCAAATCCACAACTTCGTCTGATTATGAAACGGATGACACTGAAGATGAAGAACAGGATGAAGAGATGGCACTCATCACCCGAAAATTTAAGAAATTTCTAAGAAAAAAGAAACAGGGGATGAGAAAGAAATTCACAAAAGGAGATCAAAGCAAAGAAAAGAAGAAAGATCAACCCCTTATATGCTACGAGTGCAAGAAGCCGGGACATTTCAGATCCGAATGTCCACAACTGAAGAAAGGCAACAAAAAGTTCAAAAAGAAAGCAATGATGGCGACTTGGAGTGCGAGTGATGACTCAAGCTCCGACGAGGAAACCTCAACAGAACAAGCCAACCTGTGCCTGATGGCGCACGAAAATGAGGTAACTTCTGAATCCACTAGTGAATTTACTTTTGAAGAATTGCATGAAGCTTTCTATGATTCAATTGATGAATTAAAGAAACTAGGGAAGAAAAACAAAGAACTGAAATTGGAAAATCAGTCCTTAGTGAAACAAGCTGAAAACTTTTCAATTGAAAAATTCACCTTGATTCAAGAAAATCAAAACTTAAAGAATGAAATTAACAAGCTGAAATCTATAGTAGATAAGTTCACCTTAAGTTCAAACAAACTAAATATGATCTTTGATAATCAGAAAGCTATATATGACAAGGCTGGACTTGGCTATAAACCTCTGAAGAAACAAAAATTTCTGAAGGATATTTATGTAAATTATTCAAGTAACAAGTCTACAAATATTACTTGTTTTAAATGTGAAAGAATAGGACATAAATCATACACATGTCTTATTAACAAATATGCAAACACAAAGAAAATATGGGTTCCAAAAGGAACCATCTTGACTAACCTAAAAGGACCCAAGAAAGCTTGGGTACCTAAGACAGAAACTTGACCTTTGTTTGCAGGTGTGTCTAGCATCCCAAAAAGGAAACAGGAAATGGTATCTTGACAGTGGATGCTCGAGACACATGACTGGTGATGAATCACAATTCATCACGCTTGATGCTAAGGATGGAGGGATGGTCACCTTTGGAGATAATAGCAAAGGAAAGATCATCGGGATAGGTAACATTGGTATCACTCCCTCCAAATACATTGAGAATGTTTTATTAGTTAAAGGTTTAAAGCATAACTTACTTAGCATTAGTCAATTCTGTGATAAAGGGTATAAAGTAGTTTTTGAATCATCTATTTGCATTGTGACTAGTCCTATTAACGATAGCATTAAATTTATAGGACATAGACATGGCAATGTTTATATGGTAGACTTGAATGATTTAGCTAAATTAGACATGCAATGCCTAGTTTCCTTAAATGCTAAAGTTAATGAGACTAGTTGGCTGTGGCATCGTAGACTTGCACATATTAGCATGCATTCTCTTTCAAAATTAATTAAAAAGGATTTAGTTCTCGGTTTGCCAAAATTGAATTTTGAAAAGGATAGAATCTGTGATGCATGCCAATTAGGTAAACAAACTAGAGTTTCATTTAAATCCAAAAATACTGTTTCAACTTCTAGACCTTTAGAGCTCTTACATATTGACTTATTTGGACCAACTAAAACCACTAGTCTAGGAGGAAAATGATATGGCTTTGTAATAATAGATGATTACTCTCGTTTTACTTGGGTTTTCTTTTTAGCTCACAAAAATAAAACTTTTCATATTTTCACTAAATTTTATCGAAAAATCTCTAATGAAAAAGGGTTTTCAATTCAAAATATTAGAAGTGATCATGGAACTGAATTTGAAAATCAAAATTTTGAAAACTTTTGTGATGAAAATGGAATTAGCCATAACTTCTCTGCTCCTAGGACACCTCAACAAAATGGGGTAGTTGAAAGGAAAAACAGAACCTTAGAAGAAATGGCCCGTACCATGCTTTGTGAAAGCAACCTTCCAAGATATTTTTGGGCGGAAGTAATTAACACAGCATGTTACATTTTAAATCATGCTTTAATTAGACAATTTTTAAAGAAAACCCCCTATGAACTTTGGAAAGGAAGAAAACCAAATATTGCATATTTTCATATTTTTGGTTGCCGATGTTTTGTATTAAATAATGGCAAAGAAAAACTTAGTAAATTTGATGCAAAATCAGATGAAGCAATCTTTCTAGGTTACTCCTCCACTAGTAAAGCATTTAGAGTTTTCAACAAAAGAACTTTAGTAGTTGAGGAGTCCATACATGTTGTTTTTGATGAATCTAACGATCTTCCTTCAAGAAAGAATGAAGGTGTTGATGATGCAGATCCACTAATAGAAGGTATGAAGGAGATTACTCTGAAAGATTCAGCAACTCCAAAAGACAAGGATCAAGAAGATGAACAAAATGAGAGAGGTGAAGAAATTCAAGAACAACCTCAAGGTACAAATGACCTACCCAAGGAATGGAGGTATGTTCACAACCACCCTAAGGAGTTAATTATTGGTGATCCTATGCATGGGGTAAAAACCCGTTCTTCACTTAGAGATGTAGTTAATCATTGTGCTTTTGTATCTCATCTTGAACCTAAAACTTTTGAAGAAGCTGAAAATGATCATAATTGGATTAATGCTATGCAAGAGGAACTTAATCAATTTGAAAGAAATAATGTTTGGACCTTAGTATCAAGACCTAAAGATTATTCAATAATTGGCACAAAATGGGTTTTTAGAAATAAATTAGATGAGCATGGAAATGTAATTAGAAATAAAGCAAGACTGGTTGCTAAGGGATATAATCAAGAAGAAGGAATTGATTTTGATGAAACCTTTGCACCTGTTGCTAGATTAGAAGCTATTAGACTTCTACTTGCATATGCTTGCTTTATGAAATTCAAATTATTTTAAATGGATGTTAAAAGTATATTTTTAAATGGATATATTGCTGAAGAAGTATATGTAGAACAACCCCCTGGATTTGAAAATCATGCTTTTCCTAATCATGTCTTTAGATTAAATAAAGCTTTATATGGATTAAAACAAGCACCTAGAGCATGGTATGATAGGCTAAGCAAATTTTTACTAAATAATGGTTTTTCAAGAGGTAATGTAGATACAACCCTCTTTATTAAAAGAAATCAAAATGATATGCTAGTTATACAAATTTATGTTGATGATATAATTTTTGGGTCTACTAATGAATCCCTTTGTCAAGACTTTGCTAAGCTTATGCAGGGGGAGTTCGAGATGAGCATGATGGGAGAACTCACCTTCTTCCTCGGACTCCAAATCAAACAATCAAAAGAGGGAATCTCCATCATCCAAAGCAAGTACACCAAGGAACTACTCAAAAGATTTGGAATGGAGAACTGCAAACCAATTGGCACACCAATGAGTCCCTCAAGTAAGCTTGACAAGGATGATGAAGGTAAACGTGTAGACTTAAAATACGATAGAGGTATGATTGGCTCATTATTATATTTACCTGCAAGTAGGCCTGATATCATATTTAGTGTTTGTTTATGTGCTAGATATCAATCTAATCCTAAAGAATCTCATTTGAATGCTGTTAAAAGAATCCTTAGATACTTAAATGGTACACAAACTCTAGGATTATGGTACTCTAAGGACTCACAAATTAATTTATTAGGATATTCAGATGCTGATTTTGCTGGATGTAAATTAGATAGAAAAAGCACAAGTGGAACTTGCCAATTTCTTGGAGTTAACCTAATCTCATGGTTTAGCAAGAAACAAAATTCGGTGGCACTGTCTACGGCTGAGGCCGAATACATTGCAGCCGGAAGTTGTTGTGCTCAAATCTTGTGGATTAAGCAACAACTCGAAGACTTTGAAATCAAACTTAATGAAACACCAATAAGATGTGATAATACAAGTGCCATAAATCTATCTAAAAATCCAATTCAACACTCAAGATCCAAACATATTGAAATAAGACATCATTTCATAAGAGAACATGTTCAAAATAAAAATGTAATTCTTGAATATGTTTGCACTGAAAATCAATTAGCTGATATCTTTACAAAGGCCCTTAGTGAGGATAGATTCTGTGAAATTAGGAGAAATCTAAGAATTTTAGATCCATATGCCTAAACTTCTCTTAATTGATATCAAATATTTTTAGAGCTCAATTTCCAACATCTATCCTGGTCCCAAAAGCTCATATTTATCATTCTAAAAACTTATCATTGAGCAAAACTCTTTCTCCCAAAATTTCAAATTTTTTTGGAATTTATTCACATTTTTCCTGATTTTCTGAACTTCATGAGTCGACCCCCATGAGTCGACTCAATGGCAAACTTGTAAATCCCACCAACTTCCAACGGGCTCATTGTTTTTATATGGATTACTGTTCGTGAGCCGACCCATCTTCTCATCATCCTCCTTCCATAAGCCGTCTTCTCCAATTCTTTTTGCTCCAAATCCAAGGATTTATTTCAAGGCAATTCTCCCTCCTCCTCTCCACCAAAAATCGCCTCCTTGGAAAGAGATTTCTCGTGCTTTCTCGCATTGCTTGGCGCGGTTGGAACGTGCCCTAGCACTTCACCGATCATTCCAAATCTACTTCTTCTCTCCACCAAAATTTTTCTTTACTCTCTTGTGATCCCTCCTCCACTCAATTCAAGTCTCCTTGCCTGCTACTATAGTGGATATGGCTCCAAAGATGAAGCTTCCCCAAAGAAGAAAGTCAATCCGTGAGCCTGAAGAAATTGTCAGAAAGAAAAGGCAAGCTGGTCAGTCTTCCAGTGCTCCCACTCCAGCTTCAGTATCTGCTCAAGGTCCCTCTCAATCCTTCCTAAGCCCCAGTGTGAATCCTCTTTCTGATAGAAAAGTCGAAACCGGAAAAAATATAGATTTTCGGTTCTTTGAGAAAGAGGGCTTTTCTTTAGCAAGTAAGATTAAAAAACAAGGATGGGAACTCTACTGCTCCCTTAAGGAAGTCACCTATGTTGACCTAGTTAGAGAGTTCTACCAGAACCTACATTATGGAAACGGGTCAGTGACTTCAACAGTCAAGGGGATTGACATATGCTTGGATTCTAGGATATTGGGAGAAATACTTCAGTTGCCTAGTGAAGGTTACTCATATATGGAACTCCCAGTAAAAGAAGAAAGGATCAGAATTATCTTAGGAGAAACTTTTTCAGGAAGTTTAAACAAATTGGAAGCAAAGATTTTGTCCATTGAGATGAGGATCCTGCATCAGATGGTAACAAAACTCTTCTTTCCTAGGAGTGGTAGACATGACTTACTTTCCAGCAGAGATGTATGTGTCATGTTTCATGTCATCACTCAGACCCCCCTGAACCTCCCTGCACTTATGATAGAGGCCATGAGAGAAACTTTGAACAGATCCAAGGCACACTTGCCTTATGGTATGGCCCTTACTAGAGTATTTAAGAGGTTTGGAGTTAGCTTTGAGGGGGAGGCACCTACCAAGCTATCTCATGTGGACACTTTCAACCAACACAGCCTGCACCGAATGAGAATTACAAAGACTGATGGTGGTTGGATCAAGGGATCTGAGGAGAGAACTGAAGAGAGAACTGAAGAAAGAGCTGAAGACAGAACTGAAGGCAGAGTAGAAGAAGAAGGTCCATCTTCTCCTGTACATGTCTTCAGGGCAGCATCACCAGATACCCAGTTCATTCCTGATACAGAGGCTGGCCCTTCAGAGTTTACTAGGATGCCCACACCAGTGTATCAGCCAGAGAGCAGAGTACCTCATTCAGAGTTCAGACTGACTGACGATCAGATCGAGCATATATCACAATGTGTGGCTTCTTTGCTGTCTAGTCAGTGGAGTAGTACTTCTTTTGCACCAGGAGCCACCTCTTCTGATCAGACCATTACTCCCCACATCTCCACCTTGTTTCAGATGATATCAGATCAGTCCATCCGGATCCAGCAGCTTGAGGACACCGTCTGGAGACTGACTGGTAGAGTTCTTGACTTGCAGGGGCAAGTCCTAGCTTTGGCCCATCCCAAGCCACAGGAGTCAACTATTGAGGTCACAGACCTCACTGCAGAAGCTGGCAGGCTCAGAGGAGCACTAGAAGGTGGATATGAATTACTGAGGAAAGAGATCCGAGGATCGAGTGAGCATGCTACCACTCAGTTCACTGCTCTACTTCAATCTATTTTTAGAGCACTGAACGTTCTTGATTCTATCAGACTCACCCTTTCTGTTCATCCTTAGCATCTCAGCGTACTCAGCCACCCAGTTCATCTCGCTCTCCTACTCGTGCCAGAGGCAGACGGGGTAGAGGACGCATTTCTGATCCATCAGCTTCTCATACCATATCTGATGACTCCGATCCATGACTTGTCTTGATCATTATTAGATCCTAGGTGTTAGTGTCTTGTTCTAGGATCTGTATTTTTGGGGGCCATATATTGACAATTAGCTGGTTGATTTTTATAATATGAACTATGTATTGAAACAATTATGATTTTAATGGAATCATCTTTTACTTATATTTCTACCTTTTGTAATGATATCGATCATATTTTGGTTATATATTTTCTTCTTGTTGAAATATTGTCTTCTCTTTGTTGTTGTTTACTGTTGATCATTGCTATATTAAGGGGGAGCAAACATCTGTGAAAAACTCTAAAGGGGGATAAATTAAAGAATATTTCAGAAAAAGGAAGAGTTAACCATGTTTAATGATGTCAAAAAGGAGGAGAAATTAAACAAAAATAAGAATTGGAAGATTAAACAAATATTGAAGAAATTAAACAAAAATTTGAGAAATTTGGTATCGAAATTTGGTATCAGACAGAAATTAAACAAAAAGCCATCCATAAAAAGCAAAACCATAAATTATGAGCAATTAAAGAAAAATTATGAGCATTTAAAGAAAAAGCAATCAAAACTACAAATTATGGAAAATTAATGAATGAATTGAAAATTTAAAGAACAATATCAAAAATACAATGCTAAACACGATGCTTTACACATGCTCACCTTGATACAATTTTTGAAATTTTATTTACCTTGATACATCTTAAGAAATTTAACTTACTCTGATACTCTCTAAAATTTCTTTTAACTTGCTCTGATACATTATAAAATTTGCTCTGATACAGTGCGAAATTTTCTCTGATACATTGTAAAATCTTTTCTGATAACATTGTAAAAATTATTTTTCTTGCTCTGATACATTGCAAAATTTATTTCTTTTCTCTTGCTCTGATATATCTTAAACTCAAAATGATCTAATACCCTTTTCAAATCTTTAAGAAAATGGACAAACTATTTTTGCATAAATATTACATGCCAAAAGAATCATACTCTTTTCAAGCATATACACCTATAATGCATTCTTTTGAAATTAGTGATTCACATAAATATTTTTATTCAAATATTTTGTCATCATCAAAAAGGGAGAGATTGTTGCTCCTAGATTGATTTTGATGATTACAAAGCAGATTGAAGGGATACAAATAATTTTAAAATGAAAAAGTCCTTATGCTCTTCAAGGGCAAAATCATAATTTCACTAAAATCCTGATTTGATAGTATCATTTGATAGAACAAATGATTTGTAAACTATTGATGAAAATTTTATTATTTTTGGACTTATATTTTTGAAGTTATGAAGGTTTGAAGTGCATGAGTCGACTCATGAGTCAACTCATGGCACTGTGAGCTGATTGGCACACAAAAATTCTCCTTGGCACGCTAGTTTTCTGGCTTGGCACGACCTGTGAGTCGACTCATGAGTCGACCCCTGCTGATTTGAGCCAAGAATTTCCAGAAATTCATGTTTCTGGTCTTTGCAACAGAAGTCGACTCCTGAAGCATGAGTCGACTCATGAGTCGACCCCTGCGACGGAAAATATCTTCAACGGATAGTTTTTTGCCCGTTTTAATTGCCTTTTATGCTTCCTAAAATTGCTCTAACGGCTCTTTATCTGGCTAAATTGTTTTCTCTTGCTTCTAATGCTATAAAATACTTCAAATGGTGAAAGAAATTGTAGATTAAATAGCAGATCAAACGTGAGATCAAAAACAATAGAAAGGATCCGAAATCTGCACGAAAAAGCCTGAGATCAACGAGATATTCGAGAGAAAAAGAAAAGAGGATCCAAAATCCACACGAAAGATTGTGAAAGAGAAAAGCAAGATCATTCAAAGAGAGGATCTTTCAAGCCTATTGTTTCAACCTTGATCTAGAGATCGTTCAAAGCCTTCAAGGGATCTTCAATCAACGATCATCCTCTTCTCAAGCATTCGTTCAAGCGTTCATCCACCTTGAAAAAATCCAAAAAGGATTTCTTCATTTGAGTAAAGTATTTTTATTGATATATTCGCTCATTTAAGGAGCTGTTATTGTATTAATTTGTGCTTTAAATTCTCTTACTCTTGTAAGTAATTATTCTTATTTTTGGAGGATTTCCAAAACAAGGGAAGGTTGATCCGAACCTGAAATCGAAGTATTTTGGGTTTACTTGTACTCGAAAAACAAGTAGACTAGCTTAGGATAGCTAGTATCGGAGTTTCCGACGTTTTGTATTCGGGTTGAATATAAGTATAGTGGATTGAAATTTCCAAGTAGGATCTTGGGGAGTGAATGTAGGTGCAAGGTTAGCACCGAACCACTATAAATCTTTGTGTTTGTGGTGTGCTTTATCGCTTCACTTTATTTCTTTATTATATTCTTGCATTCCTGCTTTAGGTAATTAATATTGAATTAAAATCTTTGTCTTGTTCATCATAAGAAATTAATTAAGTCTAAAAATTTTTAGAAACCCAATTCACCCCCCCTCTTGGGTTGCATAGCTGGGCAACAGGGAAGTTGGAACTTGACTATGCTCGAAAGGGTTGTCCGCTGGAGGAACGATCAGTGCAACCATTGATTGTTTCGATTCGACTGTAACTTCTGCGTCGGCCCAAATCTCTGTTGATGGAGACGTCGATGGTGCTGCGACAGCTCCATCTTCTCTTGCCATCCCATCTTCGGTAGATGGTACTTCAGAGAGCACTGTCGGTGAAACCGACTTAGGAATCGACGTCAACAATATGTCAAATTCTTCTACCGGTGCAAATGAAGTAGCTGCCCGACCCTTCTTCAGCGGTCAGGAGGGTCCGACTTTGGATGCTGTCTTCTTCTTGGTAGCATGCTGACGAATATCGACGGTCGATACTTATGCCCTCGGCTACATAGATGCAATTGAAACAAAAATATCAGTACAGTTTAGAAACAAACAAGAGTAAAAATAAAAGTGATCGACTATGCTATACTTAAAGAGATGACCGAACTAAGACCAGCATTGTAGAGAGCTTGTTTGGTCATTAGCTCTCTCTATGGAGGAACTGCCATGTCCTTCGATCGAAAAAAGTCTTTTTGATCATCGACCTCCACCCGACTATTCTCGTTGGGGCCGGTCCTTGGATTACCCCAGTACGAAGGACCCTAGAGAAGAGAAGAAGAAGCAAAAAAAAATTGATTCTTCCATCCATGAATGGATGATGGAAGATCGATGATGAAAGAAATACCTTTTCTCGGGTTGAACAACCACCAACCCTTGGCCTTAGGATGGAGACGAAGAATAAAAAAAGTTCAAAAAAGAGAAGGACAAGGCTCAATCGATATGAGCCGACATAATAAAGCAAAACTAATTATCAGCCCGACTGAGTTTGGTGCCAGCTGAGCAGAACAAAGATCATAATAATCAAGCAAATTTCAGACGAACTCTAGAATCGAAAATCGAAGATTAGCCCGAAAGTCTTTCACATGGAAGGCCACCTGGACTGGAGGAGGAGAGTTCACCTGACCATCGATGCTAGGTGCAAGGAGTTCATACTGCTTTGGGATATGATACTGCTCCCCGAGCAGCTCAAAATTAGGTCTGGATAGAGAAGAAGCCTCCACTTCTGGATCCGATGGAGAGTCATCGTTCGGATTCCTCGATGGACTATCTCGAGAAGAAGAAGCCATAAAGATGAAAAAACTGGAGAGAAATAAAAAGGATATAAACCTAAGAAGAAGAACAAAAATACTTGACTTGAAAACCAAAAAAGAGGATAAAGAAGAGACCCTGGAATTCTCTAGTACCAAGACAATCCTCCAGCAGAACCTTCTGCAGCAAAGGATGATGACAAAATGTAAAGTAAAAGTTTGGCTGAAGGTGATATATAGGATCCCTCAATGGCTAGGATGGAACCTGTCAAGTTTGGATTTCATTAGATGACAACACGTGGCAACTTTTCGACCGACCATCGGTTGGACGGTTCGACGCACCTGCTCCTGATCGTGCCACCTCATCGTTATCCGCATGAATAGCTCCGATCCAATAATGATTGAACATGTGGCCACAATCTACTTGTCAGAAATAAATCGTCCAACATCGAATTATCTTTTCGAAACAATGGCTCAATAATTATTTGCAGCTACCGAAACGACAAAACAACCAGAGATCTCTCGTATTCCAGAAACTCATAAAAGCCAGCAGCTGAGTCGGAGCTCGAGGTGACACGTGACGACTCTCTTCTTCCAATATGACAAATCACGTGACGATATACACGTTGGATCACCTTGGACTTAGGAGTGGGAGGCAACTATTGGGACAAGTCAACCAACCTCCGACTCTAACTCTACATTGGTCGAATAAATTCATTACGCCGACTCACAATCGGTTGACCGACTAATAGTCAGTCACTATCAGCCAGCAACTAACAACTTGGTTAATATCTGACTGAAGACCATCGGCATATTAGAGTTACCGACCAATGCTCATTCGGTTTGATTACCGACTTATTATTATTACCGACATATAATCGGTCTATCTTCTTAATATTTTCTAACCATTATAAACAGTTATCGACTACGTGTCACGGTCATTAGTGGGAATAAACAATTCACTAACTTCACAAATATGGTCCGATAATTTAGCATCATGAAAGCCGGGACCATGTGCTCGACGATTACATTAGAATCATCTATAAAAGGAAGATAAATTAACAGCACGGATAAGACAATTCTGGGCTAAAACTTTACTATTTTAAACATTCTTATCTGCTGTTTACCAACTCCCTCTCTGACTTAAGCATCGGAGGATCCCGTCGGATACAATTTCGGTCTGTGAGGACTTTATCTTGCAGATGCTTTTCACCAGCAACAGATGACAGGGGATTGGCCATAACAGAAAGAAATAGAGATAAGAAAGAAAGAAAAGAATGGTTTTTCGAGTGCTTGTTTCTTATTTGCTTTCAATTGCAATATTCATTTAAATCCACAAAGCCTTGATTCCATTCTGATTTTCTTGTTTGCTACCCAAGTCTCCAGAAAAACGCTCCAATCCATACTCATTGGAACAAAAGAAATCCTTTTAACAAATTAACATTCTATCATTATACTATACAACTGAAAAATTATACACAGAATAAGCACCACATTGAAAAGCAAAATCAGAGAACTAAAATAGCCCAACTAGTCCTCGTTTACTTTTTTTTTTTCTTGGATGATCCCAACTAGTCCTTCCTACTATCAGGGTTTCTTCCCTTGGGTATAGATGTAGTCCGTGTGAGCCGCAAGGGTCTTCCTCATCCAGCACTCCTCCTCGCCAACTCCACCACACCCTTCACCCAAACTGGCCTCCTCCACAGCCTATAACCAAATACATCCAAACATCAAATGGCATGAATGACAAAGCTAAGGTAAACGTACCCATGCAACAAAGTGACTCGTGTTAACTAGAAAAACTGAACACAAAAATACCTCTACTTGGTTAGTCCTTGGATCCACGGGCTCAGGCCGTGCTGCGCCGCTGAAGCAGACAGATAGGAGAAGTGCCAGAACAAACAGAGCCCTTCCCATATATTTTTATCCGGTAGAAGTGTTGGGCTGTAGATCCTGAGGTGGTCCGATACCTGAAAAAGTTTGGTTGCCGAGAATAACTGCACCTATCAGTTACTCACGTTTGATTTTTAAAAATGAGATTTTTTTTACCCATTTATGATTAATTTTAAAAAAATTATCAAAATAATGTCGAGCTTAAATTTTTTCAAAATGTGATTTTTTTTGCCATCTCACCAACCTGACTGCCAGATAGGAGCCAGGTGGATCAGAAAATGAGTCACCTTTTGATAGGACGGCTTCATAAGTCACCCTTTAATAGGGCGGCTCTATAAGTCGTCCTATGAAAGTTAATGTTTCTATTTATTTTAATCTCTATTAACTTTAAAATATAAATATAAATAAGTAAATACTCCTATTTAGAATCAATAAAAATATCAGAAGAATTAAAATTCTTAAGAATAAAAAGTCAAAATTTAGATTTTAGTTCATTTTTTTTATAAATCTAAAATTTTAAAAATTTTTCTTCTTCAGAACGAATAGGTTTAAAGATTTCAAGATTTATTAAAAATTATTTTATGACTCACTAACATCCAAAGATCAATTATTGTTAATTTTGGTTTCAAAAAAAATTTTATTTTATATAGCCCTCTATATAGGTGCTAGTTTTCTAACTTAGAAAACTTTCAGGATCCGTAACGGCAGAGAGTGACAAATTATGCCCGACTGGCTTCAATAAATTTTGACAAGATAAGTTTAATTCAAGATTGAATTATAAATTACTTTGAATTAAAATTATCTTGTCAAAATTTGTTGAAGCCAGTTGAGCACAATTTGTGACTATCTATTGTTACGGATCCTGAAAAATTTTTAAGTCAGAAACTAGCACTTATATAGAAGGTTATATAAAATATATATTTTTTAAAATTAAAATTGACGATAATTGATCTTTGGATATTAGTGAGTCACAAAATAATTTTTAATAAATTTTAAGACCCTTTAGCCTATTCGTTCTGAAGAAAGAAAATTTTAAATGTTTCGGATCTAGAAAAAATTTAAACTAAAACCCAAGTTTTGACTTCTTATTCTTAAGAATTTTAATTTTTTTGATATTTTTATTGATTCCAAATAAAGAGATATTTGCTTATTTATATTTATATTTTAAAGTTAATAAAGAGTAAAATAAATAGGAATATACACAGAAAGTCACAAAAAATATAAATAAGATACAAAAATCTTCTTTTCATAGGGTTACTTATAGAGCCACCTTATCAAAAGGTGACTTATAAAGCAGCCCTATCAAAGGGCAATTCATTCTCTGGTCCACTTGGCTCTAGTTGGCAATCAGGTTGGTGAGTTGGCAAAGAAAATTGCCCTTTGAAAGGGCAATTTTCTTCTGAGCAGTATTTTCGTAAATAGTTTGAGCTTGGTATTATTTTGATAATTTTTTTTAAAACTAACGGTAAAAAATCCTCAAAAATAGGATATAACTTTTCAAGTCAAAAATTAATTAAAAAAAATAAAAACACTACTCTCTCTCCCTCTTAATCTCCTCACTCAATCATTTAATTTTCTATAAAACATAAGAAAGGATTTAGGGTGTGGAATTGATCGATTTGCATTCATCATTTCAATCGAGAACCAATAATCACAAGCTTGGCTTGGATTCTCAGTGCTACAGGAGGTAAGTAACCAAATTCCCACGAGAAGTTTAAGAAGATGGGATGGATTGGTCAAGAAAGAGTAGGTGGGTTTTATGCCATGGATTTATAGAAGGGGGTTGTTTGGCCAAAGAGTTTAGAGAGACGAAGATCGGGTGGTGGGGGTGGGTCTTTAAAAAAGATGGTCATATCTTGTTGGGATAATTAAATATCTTGTTGGGTGACCCCTAGTCGTAATGCCATAGAATTCGATCGGCTTGCCTACTTACTGCATATCGTTCATACTATATATACATACATACATACATATATATATAGAGAGAGAGAGAGAGACTAGGCTCCAGTCGATCGGATCCCAGCCTATATCTGATCGGCTCCTTGGCCATTGAATTAGTGCGCATCTCGAAGACTCCCTAGAAGCACAAATGAAGTATTTCTCTCATCCGTTAGCTGATCTGGCATTGTTTAAAAAAAATAGAGATGCGACAGAGAGAAAGTGCACATGACTGTGATGCGACGCCACCCTCCTCCTTCCGTTATGCTATAGTGCTGAAGGCACCTTCATTCACCATGAAGGTGCCTTCAACAACCATGGAGGCACCTTTATTCACCATAAAAAAAAGGAGATGTTCCTTCTTCTCGTGGCCACCCCATACCAACCCCCTCTAGTTCTCCCCTCGGATCCACCACCTTTCTCTTCCTGAAGTCGCCCCACACCCACCCCCTCTAGCTCGACAGAAGGTTGCAGGCTGAAAGCTAAACCTGAAAGGCTGAAGGCACCTTCACATGAGATGTGCGTGTTGAAATTCTGGATTTGGTGCATGCATATGTGTTTCAAAAACTTCATTTTTTAAACACCGCAGCGGAGAATAAAATTAAAATAATTTTAATCTTAATTTTGCATGCATAAAAATATGAAACCACATGATCTATTTCATATGCTGAAATTGATATATGCTGAATTTCAGATTGTGATCAAATCACATACTTGTATTGCAATTTCTTACTTCAAAATTGGATCTGAAAGAGATGAGGCTCTCTGTTAGCTGCATAAATATCCGACCTCTACGAGTATCCACTCGGGATCAGCCTGGAACAGCTCTCTAAAATCAGAATATTGAATATCCAAAATTCAGCCTGTTGAATCTGAACGAAGCCTGGATCGCGATCAACTTTTAATCTTTCTCCTTGATCTTCTTCTTCTCCTCTTCTCTAATCTTTCTCCCCTTGCTATGTGCTGCTACCAGACGCTAAAAATCAGCAAAAAGAAGGTGCCTAACAGCCTTGGGTATGGTACAACCTTGGGACGCTCGTCCTAAGAGGAGGGGCGCATATGGGACACCCAAGGAAGAAGAAGAGAAAGGGAGAAGAAAGAGGGGCGTGGGGGCTCTCTCTTGGCATGGAGAGGGGCTTGCTTTGATGATCTTAGGACCTTAGGGGAGGTCCTCTTTTATAGGCACAAAGATTGAATCCTATTCGATCATATAATACAAGTCTTACTTGCATTATGTTTCCTATTAACTTAAGTTATACAACTTACATTAAGAAATATTATTGGCTCTCAACTAATGGAGCCTTGCACCCATAATTAGACACCCTCTTTTGCACCCAAGAGACACCCCATATGAAAACAAAAAGCTTTCTAATTAATGGACCGCCCAAATTGATCAAATCAAAGTGGCGCCCTATAAAAACCATCAAGAAGATTCATAAGGGACTTGCACCCTTAATTTATGTGATCCATAACCTTAAACACCCAACATTTGGAGTTTCATGAATCCTATTCACGTAGATAATTAGTAGGTAATTAAATTAGAATTAACTTATCAAATAAGTAATCTCAACTGAAAGAGAATTGAGTCTAACCATGTGCTAGCAAGGTTACCATGAACCCAATGGATTTCTCTAAACCCAGTTGACACTTCATAAGCTCAATTGCTTATTTCAGACCTAATCTCTTTATTGTGTGATCTCATAGGTTCAATTCTATCTGGTAGTGAGATACACAATAATCTCTATCATCGTATCATTGAAACTCTTTTCAATGGATTGAAAAAATTTCACTCTAACTCAATAAGGATTGTCGATCCGGAGCAACCCTAATAACTCTCACAATCCACTAGTGACACCTAGCAGTATATAGTGACAATCCAGTAGAACTGAAATAAATATCTAGGTGTAGTTAATGTATGATTAATCTCTTTATCATGAGTTCTGACTAGATGGCAGATTATGGATAAATCGTCAAACCTCAACATCAGTCATATGATAGATTCGATTAGCTCAAGTCTAGTTGTGACTTCTATGAAAACTTTTTTCCATCAATCATACTGCTATGGCCACAGACTCTCAGACTTAGTTTCTCAAATTTATAGGACTATTACTCTCTATCAAGATCGATAGATCCTATCTTGATGCATACTCTGCTCCTACAGTGGACCAACTGTCGTCAATATCTATTATAAGGCTTATTAAGATCTATGTTTATGTGTCAATCAAACTCCAGCAGCTTTACTACGAGTAGCAGTACCATCTCAAGTCAAAAGATCAGTCATACAACTACAGCATCGAGACAATCACTGACGATTGAATAGAAATCCAACTGATCTCTCGTGTGGTCACGCTCAGTGTCAGTGGTTCTTTAATAACCATCCACACTTGTCGTCCTATATCTCTACACAGTAAACTAAAAATCCATCTATCCCGAAAGAAGTGATTTGTATGTCAGCCTATCCAGATCTATCATCATCTTCATGATGATCCTATGACCAGGAGTCTTTAGGAATTAAATACATGTCTCTAATTCTCAACACTTTGAGAATATATATCGAAACTAATTTCATGGACGATTCAAGGACACATCCCACTTGAATGAAAAAAAAAATATTCTTTTATTGATCATATCAATATATTAAGTACAAAATTATGTCCTAGATTTATTATAATATGTCAGTCATAATGGCTTCTAGGATATACATCTAACAATCTCCTACTTGGACTAAAGTCAATTGGCCACAAATCTAAGTCCCATCTTTTCAAAGTAGACTTTCATTTTTGGTTGGCTCAACTGCTTAGTCAGCAGATCTGCCATGTTATCTGCGGAGTCTACTCTTCGCACCTTGACATAAGTAGTCACATATACCGCTGCTCTACGTGTTTAAACTTCTGGTAAGATCTTAGCTCTTTAGCAAAGACTATAATGCCATTATCATTGCAGTACTGTGTCATGGCATCTAATGGCATAACATTCAGTTCTATAACTAATATTAGAATCAAAATTTATCCTACACATCTACAGCATACTCAGCCTCCATTGTTCGATCACTCAGAACCTTTCTGATATATCGAACAAGAATACACCCTTGAATCACAACTCAGAATCTCCTCCAAAGATCAAGAGCAAATCCTTAGTCCTTCTCAAGTACTTAAAGATGTTCTTCATCGCTATCCAGTGCTCCTCACCTGGATTCGACTAATACCTGTTCGTGACACTCACAGCAAAGGTAATATCAGTTCGAATATATAGCATGACATACATGAGGCTTCCTATTATCGAAGCATAAGGAATCCTACTCGTGCGCTAAATCTCCTTAGATGTGGTCGGATACATCATCTTGAAGAGACGAATACCATATCTAAGAGGTAATAGACCTCTCTTGGAGTTTTTCATGCTGAACCTCTTCAGCACCTTTTCTATGTACAGCTTTTGTGACAGGCCAAGCATCCATTTAGGTTTATCCCTATGGACCTTTATTTCGAGAATATAGGATGCTTCCCTAGGTCTTTCATAGAGAATTCCTTGGACAACCATCTTTTGATCGTGGTCAGCATGAGAATATCATTTCCAATAAGAAAAATATCATCCACGTATAGTACGAGGAAGGTAATTGCACTCCCACTGATCCTCTTGTATACATAAAATTTCTCTTCATTTTTGATGAAATCAAACGATTTGATTGCCTCATCAAAATGATGGTTCCAATTTCGAGAAGCTTGCTTTAATCTGTATATAGACCTTTGTAGCTTGCAAATTCTGTGATCACCATCACCGGACGTGAAACCCATAGGCTGCTCCATATAGATATCTTTCTCAAGATATCTATTCAGAAAGATAGTTTTCACATCCATCTGTCAGATTTCATAATTATAGTGAGCTGCAACAGCAAGTAAAGTACGGATGGACTTCAGCATGACTACGGACGAGAAGATTTTCTGATAATCAATACCCTCGCACTAACTATAACCTTTAGCCACAAGCCTAGCTTTATAGGTCTCTACCTTACCATCAGCACCTATCTTCTTTTTGTAGATTCATTTACACCCAATAGGTACAATACCTTTAGATGGATCCACTAAAGTCCAGACTTGATTCGAGTGCATCGAGTTAATTTCAGACTTTATAGCATCTAACCATTTCTTGAAATCGATATCAGACATCGCCTTGTTAAAGGTATTGGGATTATCACCATGATCCCTATCTCTCATAAGGAATATTTTCTTTACTTCTTCCGTAAGCACACCCATGTATCTTTTAGAAGGTCGAGAGATCCTACTAGATCTATGAGGTGGCAGAGGAACATCAACTACTGGCTCATGGACTATAGATTCCTGAGAATCTATAGCTCTGAGTTCTTCAGAGACCTTCTCTTCGAGCTTCACTAACCTTCCACTACTGCCATCCTGGATAAACTATTTTTCTAGGAACACGGTATTTCGACTCACAATCACATTATGGTCTTGTGAAAAGTAGAAGCAGTATCCCATGGACTCTTTTGGATACTCAATAAAGCGAGCTATAATAGATCTATCCTCCAATTTTTCAGCCATCTGTCTCTTGACATAGGTCGGACATCCTCAAGTCTTAAGATAACCTAAACTCGGCTTCTTACCGAACCATATCTCATACGGTGTTGTAAGAACGGACTTTGAAGGAACTCTATTCAATAAATGAATGGTAGTTAACAAGGTATGTCTCCAAAGAAATAAAGGTAGATCAGTAAAGCTCATCATAGGCCTGACCATATCCAATAAGATTCTATTCCTCTTTTCAGATACTCCGTTGAGCTAAGATGTTCCAGGAGGAGTCCACTGAGAGACTATGTCATTGTCCTAAAGATATCTCAAAAATTTCTGACTAAAGTATTCACCTCCTTGATCAGATCGAAGAACCTTAACGGGCTTGCCTGTCTGTTTCTCTACTTTATGCCTAAATTTTTTAAACTTTTCAAAGACCTCAGACTTGTGTTTCATGAGATACACATACCCATATCTAGACAGGTCTTCGGTAAAGGTAATGAAGTAGCTGTAACCACCCCTAGTCTGCACATCAAATGGCCCATACATATCGGTGTATACCAGGGCAAGCAACTCTGTGGCCCTTTCCCCATATCCTATAAAGAGTAACTTGGTCATTTTTTCTCGAAGGCAAGATTCACAAGGTGGATATGACTCTGAGCGAAGAGAGCCAAGGATCTCATCCTTTTTAAGTTTGTTTATCCTGTCCTCTCCAATATGGCCTAGTCTACGGTACTACAAGTACTTCTGGTTAATCTCATCTCTAGGTCTCTTTTGACCTACGGCACTCACTATTTGCTTGTTTAGGTTCACATTCGCATCAATATATAAGTGATAAAAATTATTAATTAAAAGACCTCGATCAAATAATTTATTTTATAAATAAATAGAATAAAAATCTTTATTGAAATTAATTTCAAAACCTTCCTGTGCTAGCATAGATACGAAAATTAAATTTCGACTAACTACAGGAACATAATAATAGTCTTTTAAATTTAATCTAATACCAGACGGTGATCGGAGAGGATAAGTGCCAACGGCCTCTGTAGCAAGTTTTGCTCCATTGCCTACCCGAAGGATCATGTCACCTTTCCTTAACCTTCTACTTTCTATCAGACCCTGCATAGAGGTGCATATATGAGCACTTGAGCCAGAGTCTAATATCCAACTAGAAGTAGAAAAAATAGTCAGATTAGATTCAATTACAAGCATACCTTTGGAAGGTTTATCATTCTTTTTGGTCTTTAGGCTCTCCAGGTACTTCGAACAGTTCCTCCTCCAGTGGATTTCAGCATGACAGTGGAAATACTTTCCCTTTGCTTCAGCCATCTTTGGACCATCCTTCTTTGGCTTGCTCTCTCTCTTCTACTTCTTCATAGATTTATCCTTCTTCCTTCCAACAAACTTTTTCTTGGAAGAAGAAATCTGCTCCACAGCGAGAATAATGCCCTTTGAACTTTTCAAGGTACCCTTCGTTATAACCAACATGTTGATAAGTTCGAAAATAGTATAGTCAAATTTGTTCATATGAAAATTTATGATGAATTGACTATATGAACTAGTAAGGGATTGAAGGATCAGATCCATCTGCAATTCTTTTTGCATATCAAGCCCAAACTTCTCAGGTTCCTCAATATCTTTGATCACTATCATACAGTGCTCATGGACAGACTACCCCTCGCGCATCTTAAGGTTAAAGAGTCTCTTGGATACTTTGAAGCATGCAGTACGGCTCTGCTCACCATACAACTCTTGCAGGTGAGTAATCATAGCCCGGACAGTGGGCATATACTTGTGCTGGTTTTGCAACTCATTTGACATGAACGCCAGCACATAACACTGGACCTGACTGTCTTCATTCGTCCACTTCTCAAAGGCAGCTCTCTGCTCGGTAGTAGGATGGTTTGGCAATACAACGGGGTCCTGATCAAGAATGACTTAATTTTTCTAAGGTCAGGATAATCTTGAGGTTTCTGAGTCAGTCTTTGAAATTCTTACTGATCAAATAATTGGTTTCAAGGATGCGAGCTAGAGGGTTTGATGCTGACATGATGATTTAACTACGAGAGTAGAGATTCAAGTTAGACTTTTGTACTCAATATTTTAATTTACTTATAAAGATTTTTAAGATACAAATAATAACTTCCATTAATTTTTGGATCTCTCCACTCCTTGGAAGAAAACGAAAATCCTAACATGACAAAAGATTCCTAGTAGGTGCTGCGGTCCCACCGATGACATACACCTCACCTAATAGTTATTAGTAACGTGCACACTGATGCGTAGGCAACTCTTTGTCTAGATGCTTTACTAAGCATGTTGCAGCCACTTGGTCTCTAAGTCATGTAGGCTCACCTAACAGTTATTGTCCATACTTCTTAATTAAGCCCTACCTACCATTCACAAGCAGATGTAAGGCCGTCATTGGGTCCCTCACCTAACAGTTATTGGATCCAACCCCATCCTTACCCTGGAGCAACTCTTTGCTAATAGAGTGGTTGCATATTTTTGTTGCAACTGAACCACTGGAATCAGTCGAGAACAATCAATGCCGATAATATGTCCGCACATCTACAATGGTGGAAGACCTACGGACTTAATATTTATGAAGAGATTTAGATTTAAGTCTCATCTAATCAGTCATCATATGATCGATCTAACTGGTATGGGCTAAACCAAACCATTGAGCAATCTAATTCAAGATCTAATCTTCCAAATTGATCAGATAAGTAGAGAATAGTGGGAGTCCCCCCATTGTCTTCCTTAGATACCAACGAATTGACCAGGTCAGCTAACGGAACCAATTAAATAACCACATCTCATTAACTTGCCTTAGACACCAATAGATCGGTTGATCAGAATTGGTTAGCTCAAGCGAATCGGGATCAAACCAATGAGCCAAATTAAGTCCTTAAGTTAATCGATTCTACACATGGACTTAATCGATTTGATCAACAATAATTATATGATCATTAACTTAATTTATTTAACTCAATTCAATACTTAACTTGATTTGATCAATTACTTAATCGAATTAGATCCATATGACTCAAATCAAAAATCTTAGATGTAATCATATTACATGATCTAATTTTTTTTATTTTTTCATATCCAAAATCCTCATACACAAACATAAATTTTAGATTCTAAAATTATATTTTAGATCTAAATTCTTTACATGAAAGTAAGTTTTAAAATATAAAAATATTTTTTAAGTTTTAACATACAAACATATATCACATATATGCATGTAAAATCAGATCTAAACAAAATTTCAGGTCTAAACATGATATCATATATCTCATATACTAATCATGGATCATATTAAAAATAAATTTATAATCTAAATATGTAATCATATATCATATATATGAATCAAAATTTAGATCATAAAAAATTTTAGGTTTCATGTATGCATCTATTTCACATGAACTAGAACTCTTTTAGATCAATTTTCAAATCTATGCATGCATCAACTTATCAACTATATATTCAAAAATTAAATTAAAAATCAAATTTTAGATTTGAAGATCCTTCCATACATCTCATGTATCAAAAAAAAATTATTTTTAAAATTTTTTCAAAAATATTCATATCAAAATTCAGCATATGAAAATCCGTGACTTTAATACCACTGTTGGAATTCTAGATTTGGTGCAGCATATGTATTTCAAAAATTTTATTTTCTAAATATCACAGTGGAGAATAAGATTAAAATAATTTAATCTTAATTTTGCATGTATAAAAGTATAAAACCACATGATCTATTTCATATGCTGAAATTGATATATGCTGAATTTCAGATTATGATAAAATCACATACCTGTATTGCAATTTCTTACTTCAAAACTAGATCTAAAAGAGATGAGGCTCTCTGTTAGCCACATAAATATCTGACTTCTATGAGTATCCACTCGAGATCAGCCTGGAATAGTCCTCTAAAATCTGAATATTGAATCTCCAAAATTCAGTCTGCTGAATCTGAACGAAGCCTGGATTGCGATCAATTTGATCTTTCTTCTTGATCTTCTTCTTCTCCTCTTCTCTAATCTTTCTTCCCTTTCTATGTACTGCTACTAGATATTAAAAATTAGTAAAAAGAAGGTGCCCAACAGCCTTGGCATGGGACAACCTTGGGATGGGCATCCCAAGAGGAGGGGCGCGTATGGGATGCCTAAAGGAGAAGAAGAGAAAGGGAGAAGAAAATGGGGCATGGGGGCTCTCTCTTGGCATGGAGAGGGGCTTGATTTGATGATCTTAGGACCTTAGGGGAGGTTTCTTTTTATAGGCACAAAGATTGAATCCTATTCAATCATATAATACAAGTCCTACTTGCATTATGTTTCCTATAAACTTAAGTTATACAACTTACATTAGGAAATATTATTGGCTCCCAACTAATGGAGCCCTTGCACCCATAATTAGGCATTCTTTTTTGCACTCAAGAGACACCCTATATGAAAATAAAAGGCCCTCTAATTAATGGATACACCCAAATTGATCAAATCAAAGTGGCACCCCATAAAAACTATTAAGGAGATTTATAAGGGACTTGCACCCTTAATTTATGTGATCCGTAACCTTAGACACCCAATATTTGGAGTCTCATGAATCTTATTCATATAGGTAATTAGCAGGTAATTAAGTTAGAATTAACTTATCAAATAAGTAATCCCAACTGAAAGAGGAATTGAGTCCAATCATGTGCTAGCTTATCAAATAACTTACCAAATTGAGTCCAACTTATCAAATAACTTATCCGGATCTATCACCGTCCTCATGATGATCCTATGACCAGGAGCATTTAGGAATTAAATACATATCTCTAATTCTCAACATCTTAAGAATATGTATCGAAACTAATTTCATGGATGATTCAAGGACACATCACACTTGAATGAAAAAGAAAATTATCCTTTTATTGATCATATCAATATATTAAGTACAAAATTGTATCCTAGATTTATTATAATATGTCAGTCATATTGACTTTTAGGACATACATCTAATAGCGCGTGGGCAACCTAATAGTTTCAGAGCTGTGCATGATGCATGAGATAAGCTGTGCATGGGCAACCTAACAGTAGATTCTC
The DNA here is from genome assembly GCF_000442705.2 of Elaeis guineensis. NCBI lineage: Eukaryota > Viridiplantae > Streptophyta > Magnoliopsida > Arecales > Arecaceae > Elaeis > Elaeis guineensis. Next base: position 79,953,044 of record NC_026005.2, read on the forward strand.
AGAGCTATGCATGAGCGTCACTAACAGAAACTGTGAGTAATAAGGATAAACTCTATGTCGATGAATAAAAACTTTACGGGATAAACACAAACTCAAACTCATGATTCAAAAGTTGAGTATTCCTAGCTCCACCCACGATAAACAATAAAAGAGGAGGATAAATAATAAGTCCTATGAAAATAAATATAAACTATCAGAGGATAAATACAAACTCCAAATAATAAGTAGAGACTACGAATAATAAATACAAACTTCGAATAACAAACTAAAACGTGAATAATATATACAACCTCTATGTCGATAAACTGAAACTCTCCAAGATAAACATAAACTCATCAAATGATCTTGGTCCACCATGATAAATAATAAGAGAGGAAGGAGGACAAACTTAAACTCATGATTCAAAAGTTGAGTGATCCTAGATCTAGCCACGATAAATAATAAGAGAGAAGGATAAACAGTAAATCCTGCAAAAATAAATACAAACTATCGAAGGATAAATACAAACTTCAAATAATAAGTAGAGACTATGAATAATAAATACAAACTTCGAATAATAAATAAAAATTATGAATAATAAATACAAACTCTATGTCGATAAACTGAAACTCTCCAAGATAAACATAAACTCATCGAATGGTCCTGTTCTACCATGATAAACAATAAGAGAGGAAGGAGGATAAACACTAAGTCTTACGGAAATAAATACAAACTATCAAAAGATAAATACAAACTCCAAATAATAAATAAAAACTGTGAATAATAAATATAAACTCTGAATAATAAATAAAAACTATGAATAATAAATACAAACTCAATGCTGATAAACAGAAACT
>NC_026005.2:79956845-79972458 GCF_000442705.2 Elaeis guineensis
TTCTGTGTAGTCTAGATTTTCTAGAAATTTTGAATAATTTAAGCTTGCAGAAGTAATAGAATTGTCACTACTCTATGCCAACTACATTCATACATGTATGTTGCTATACAATGAGAATAAGGCCAACATGAACCAAATCAACAAAGAAGGAAAGGGTTTTGATTGGTTTGCCTTGCTTTTTACAATCCAAGCATAATCCTAGGAGTATCATGTGTATTTGTTTTTTAGTGCCGACTTCCAATAAGAATAGGAAAAAATAAAAAGGAGGAGAAAGAACATGAAAGTTTGGTGAATCCTGGGAGCGTCAAGGAAGAGCACTTGGATATTACCAATTGGCTTCCACTTGCTCTTGGCATGGCCTGTCACGCCCCGAATCCGGGACATAACACGGCCATGCTACCGAGGGATGGAGCCCACGATAACACGAAGCCAATCCATCATAATTATCTAAAATCCATCAAATAAAAAGATTCAATTCTATTATTCATCAAATAATCGAACCAATATTGGTTCAGAGCATCTAAATCCAAAAGCAAGTACTAACCCGAATCTCAACATTCATAAATAACTACAAATCCATGATTATAAAATAAATTAAACTTTTGTTGCCAAATTTTTCAGCTTGCTATGCTGATCTTCAAGCTTGGATTCCTTTTGCCGATCCTAACCTTATTTCTCTGTTCAAATAAAAAGAAAACAAAAAGAATATGAGCTACACTAGCCCAGTAAGTAGACTTCTGCTTCCTTACCGGATCAAGCATAAGTTTTCTATGATAATGCATCATTTAGCAAATAACAATTATTGTAAAAATAAATATTTCATAAAGCATATAATAAAATAAGTTATAAGCTCATCATGCATGCATAAATCATGTATATTTCACAATCATGAATCGTAAATCATTTTCATCATGTATTCATGTCATGTTTCAAAATACTGCTCACAGACATTCGTGCTAAGGTCACTATTATACCCGTGACAGGGCCATGTTTCTTAATCGACAGAGTTCTTAATTCATGTGCCAACTTTATACCTGCTGGCAGGGCCATGTTTCGTGTGGATGCTAGCTCCGGATGTCGACCTTCCCGAAGAGATTCATTCATAGCCATCTGAGAGCCTTTGAAATCATTATATCTTTTTCTTAAAACATACATATACATAAATGGAATCATTATGAAATTCATGCTTCATAATCATGCTATTTTCATAAGACATATTCATGAAATAAATGCTCATAATAAAATATGCTTTTTCATATCACATATGCCGATCCTTATTTTATGAAAAATTATGATTTCATCAATAGTAATTCTTTGCATAAAAACATGATCATTTAAAAATAAATAAGGAGCATAAGATCTACTTACCTCGTTCATCTTAGATCTTCAGACTTCGTTAGAAAAATCAGCTAATCCTATTTAAAATATCAAATCATTATCAAATTCTATTCCATAAATATAACAAGATTAAATCATAAGGAAAGAGGACTGTTGTCCGGATGTGTCGGACCATCCAGATATCAGGGCAATTCAGGGTCTCTGATTTGAGGATCAGATTTAAGTGACTTGATCAAGAAATTGTGAAGCACAGATCGAATTAAGGTCAAGATGAATCAATAGGGTTCTTTAATAATGAGTTTGAAAAATACTTGATATGACCAAATGAGGTTGACATACAGCACGGATATCAAAGCAACTTCGGATCATCTTATTAGAGTCAATATGAGCTTCTAAAAGATGAAGGCATGACTCGATACAGGATTTGTAGATCTTCTTAGAGAGAGAAAATCAATCATGAGAGAGAAAGTGTAGAGAGAGAGTGGAGAGAGAATCTTCGTATCCTTCAAAAGTGACAATCATGATCGAGATCATCAAAGATCATATCAGGGTGACTCAATATGGATTAACCATGATTGATGTTATAAATTTCGAAGAAGGATCGGATCAGGATCTGATCTACTGCATGAATTTCGGAGCAGTCTTAGATTATCATATTTTCATCTCAAGTTTCTCCTAGGGTCTGTGATGCAATCAGAGAGAGAGAATGACCCTAGAGAGATAAAATCCATAAAAAGAGATAAAAAGATCTAGAGAGAGAAAATAAGGAGAAAATCTAGAGAGAAAATGGAGAGAGAATGTAGAGAGAGAAAATTCAATTCTAGAGAGAGAAAGACTTAAGAGAAAGATGAGAGAAACTTTCTCTCACATGTAGTTATTATTATTATTATATATATATTTTTTTTTTCTTTTTCTTTTTCTTTTTAGAGAGAGAAAATAGAGAGAGAAAGAGAGAGAAGAGAGAGAAAGAGGGAGAAAGAGGGGAGAGAGGAAATTTTTTTCTTTTTATTATTATTATTATTATTTCTATTTTACATTTTCTTTTCTTTTCTTTTCTTTTCTTTTTCTTTTTCCTTTTTATTTTTTTTCCTTTTTCCTTTTTTTTTCTTTTCTTTTCTTTTCTTCTTCTTCCCGGGCTTTCATTGGGCCGAAACAGGGGACCTAGAGGTCCCCGTGCCTTGACCGGCCTATCACGGCCATACCATGCCCGGCGGTGGCCGGCGGCAACGGGCGACTCTCCAAGGTTCAAAGAGGCTAGAGCCGACGGTCGGCGTGACCGTCGGTGCCAGAAAATCAGAGAAAAGAAGCGGCGTGAACTGGGGGTTTTCTTTTCCAACAAAATCCGATGACACCCATCGCCGGCCATCGTGCCCACAGGCACGGAAAAGAAGGGGGAGAAGAGAGGAAGAGGAAGGAGGCCTTACCACGACCTCCAATGACCCCCACCGGCATGAAATCACGGTGAGCACAGGTCGAGGGGCTGCGGCTTCAATCAGGAAAATCGGAGAAAAACTCCAGCGATCGTCGGTGGCTGATGGATCTACTCTCAGAAGAGAGGAGGGGGGTTCTTATAGAGCTTGTCCTAGGGTCTTTTAATTGCCCTAGGACTCTGATTCTTGATTAGAATCGGGGAAGAGGAAGACTCCGATCGAGAGTCTTCCTCCCTATTTTTTTTTTTTTTTAAATGGGTTTTGTGGGCTTTTTGGCCCATCAGGCTGGATTATCACATTCTACCCCCCTTAAAAAAAATTTCACCCTCAAAATTTAACATACCTTCATTTTCAAATAAGTATGGATATCTCGTCTTCATATCATCTTCAAGCTCCCATGTGGCCTCTCTCTCTTCATGATTACTCCAATGAATCTTTACGTATGGAATGATACGCCGTCTTAGAACTTGCTCTTTTCGATCAACAATTCGGAGGAGAAATTCTTCATAGGTTAGATCTTCATGAACTTGCAATGGCTCATACTTTATCACACTATTTGGATCAGGTACAAATTTTCTTAATGGTGAAATATGAAAGACATTGTGCACTTTAGATAATTCTGGTGGTAAAGCTAGTTCGTAAGCAACACCTCCTATCCGATTTAAAATTTCAAAAGGTCCAACATATCGCGGACTCAGCTTTCCATGTCTCCCGAACCTCATGACACCCCTAGTAGGTGATACTTTTTAGAAAAACATGATCACCAACCTGAAATTCTAATTCTCTTCTTTTTCTATCTGCCCAACTCTTCTGTCTATCCTGTGCTGCCTTGAGTCTTTCTTGGATTAGATAGATTTTTTTTTTCTAGCATCTTTTTATTATCAGTAAAATCCTTCCTTATTTACAACTAACGTATTTCATAATATCTTTTTGATTTAAAGGATTAATATTTCTAATCAATTCAGACCATCACGCTTTTGCTGCGTACTCTGATCTCAACTTACCAAATTATCTAAGTCTATCAAAAATATCTTTGTATGTTAAATCGATCAAAGATAGATCCAACTTTCAGATTTCATATACAATTTAGGGTAATATTTAAGGTTTTCTTGTCATTACAATCTCGTAGGCATAGTACATCAAAATTAAATCTTCATCCACCTTCTATGTTTGAACTTATTACATAAGCTTCACCACTCTTCGAGAATCCAATATGTCTAGAATTAATTTAAGTTAACCTTCGATTTACCTTACAATCATTTAGACAACTTCCAAACCAACTTTTCTTTGCAAAGAAATGAACATCAAAATCAACCAAATTATCATATCCTTTATCCATATAGGTTTAGCATTCCAATGTCATCAAATATACCTAACATAATATATCAATACCTCCCACTTCATTCTAGGGTCAACACTTCTCATACTCAGGTCAACCTTGCTAATTGAAATCTAAGATATGTCTCGTCAATTCTATTATAGACATCATATGCCACTTATGCATAATTTTCATCATAATTTTCAAAATCAAATTATTGAATCTTTTCTTTTATATCTATCATGTTCCTCATGATCTTAACCTCAAGTTCAAATATCACTAAAGTCACAATCCCGAATAATGATAACCTTAAGTTCAAATACCATTTAAGTCATATTCTCTAGTGATTATAACCTAAACTTTATATCATTCTATCACGTCCTTAATGATCATAATCTTAAGCTCTGATATTATCCATTATACTCCACTCGGTCACATCCTATTGATCATACATAAAGTTTTGATATCACTTTATAATCTCAATGATCATAAAACTTTACATAAAGTTTTGATATCACTTTATAATCTTAATGATCTTAAACCTAAGTGCTGATATTATTCTTTCATATCCTAATCATTTATATCATAATTCCTACTGATTATAACCTAAGCTCTGATACCATAAAATATCACGCCCCGAATCCGGGACATAACACGGCCATGCTACCGAGAGATGGAGCCCACGATAACACGAAGCCAATCCATCATAATTATCTAAAATCCATCAAATAAAAAGATTCAATTCTATTATTCATCAAATAATCGAACCAATATTGGTTCAGAGCATCTAAATCCAAAAGCAAGTACTAATCCGAATCTCAACATTCATAAATAACTACAAATCCATGATTATAAAATAAATTAAACTTCTGTTGCCAAATTTTTCAGCTTACTATGCCGATCTTCAAGCTTGGATTCCTTTTGCCGATCCTAACCTTATTTCTCTGTTCAAACAAAAAGAAAACAAAAAGAATATGAGCTACACTAGCCCAGTAAGTAGACTTCTGCTTCCTTACCGGATCAAGCATAAGTTTTCTATGATAATACATCATTTAGCAAATAATAATTATTGTAAAAATAAATATTTTATAGAGCATATAATAAAATAAGTTATAATCTCATCATGCATGCATAAATCATGTATATTTCACAATCATGAATCGTAAATCATTTTCATCATGTATTCATGTTATGTTTCAAACACTGCTCACAGACATTCGTGCTAAGATCACTATTATACCCGTGACAGGGCCATGTTTCTTAATTGACAGAGTTCTTAATTCATGTGCCAACTTTATACCCGCTGGCAGGGCCATGTTTCGTGTGGATGCTAGCTTCGGATGTCGACCTTCCCGAAGGGATTCATTCATAGCCATCTGAGAGCCTTTGAAATCATTATATCTTTTCTTAAAACATACATATACATAAATGGAAAAACAATGAAATTCATGCTTCATAATCATGCTATTTTCATAAGACATATTCATGAAATCAATGCTCATAATAAAATATGCTTTTTCATATCACATATGACGATCCTTATTTTATGAAAAATTATGATTTCATCAATAGCAATTCTTTGCATAAAAATATGATCATTTAAAAATAAATAAGGAGCATAAGATCTACTTACCTCGTTCATCTTAGATTTTCAGACTTCGTTAGAAGAATCAGCTAATTCTATTTAAAATATCAAATCATTATCAAATTCTATTCCATAAATATAACAAGATTAAATCATAAGGAAAGAGGACTGTTGTCTGGATGTGTCGGACCATCCAGATACCAGGGCAATTCAGGGTCTCTGATCTGAGGGTCAGATTTAAGTGACTTGATCAAGAAATCGTGAAGCACAGATCGAATTAAGGTCAAGATCAATCAATAGGGTTCTTTAATAATGGGTTTGAAAAATACTTGATATGACCAAATGAGGTTGACATACAGCATGGATATCAAAGCAACTTCGGATCATCTTATTAGAGTCAATATGAGCCTCTAAAAGATGAAGGCATGACTCGATACAGGATTCATAGATCTTCTTAGAGAGAGAAAATCGATCATGAGAGAGAAAGTGGAGAGAGAATCTTCGTATCCTTCAAAAGTGACAATCATGATCGAGATCATCAAAGATCATATCAGGGTGACTCAATATAGATTAACCATGATTGATGTTATAAATTTCGAAGAAGGATCGGATCAGGATCTGATCTACTACACGAATTTCGGAGCAGTCTTAGATTATCATATTTTCATCTCAAGTTTCTCCTAGGGTCTGTGATGCAATCAGAGAAAGAGAATGACCCTAGAGAGACAAAATCCATAAAAAGAGATAAAAAGATATAGAGAGAGAAAATAAGGAAAAAATTTAGAGAGAAAAAATGGAGAGAGAATGTAGAGAGAGAAAGTTCAATTTTAGAGAGAGAAAAACTTAAGAGAAAGATGAGAGAAACTTTCTCTCACATGTATTTATTATTATTATTATTATATATTTTTTTCTTTTTTTATCTTTTTCTTTTTAGAGAGAGAAAATAGAGAGAGAAAGAGAGAAGAGAGAGAAAGAGGGAGAAAGAGGGGAGAGAGGAAAATTTTCTCTTATTATTATTATTTTTTTCTATTTTATATTTTCTTTTCTTTTCTTTTTCTTTTTCCTTTTTCTTTTTTTTTTCTTTTTCCTTTTTTTTCTTTTCTTCTTCTTCTTCCCGGGCTTTCATTGGGCCGAAACAGGGGACCTAGAGGTCCCCATGCCTTGACCGGCCGATCACGGCCATACCATGCCCGACGGTGGCCGACGGCAATGGGCGACTCTCCCGGGTTCAAAGAGGCTAGAGCCAGCGGTCGGCGTGACCGTCGGTGCCGGAAAATCAAAGAAAAGAAGCGGCATGAACAGGGGGTTTTCTTTTCCAACAAAATCCGACGACACCCGTCGCCGGCCATCGTGCCCACAGGCACGGGAAAGAAGGGGGAGAAGAGAGGAAGAGGAAGGAGGCCTTACCACGACCTCCGATGACCCCCACCGGCGTGAAATCATGGCGAGCACAGGTCGAGGGGCCGCGGCTTCAATCGAAAAAATTGGAGAAAAACTCTGGCGATCGTCGGTGGCTGATAGATCTACTCTCAGAAGAGAGGAGGGGGGTTCTTATAGAGCTTGTCCTAGGGTCTTTTAATGGCCCTAGGACTCCGATTCTTGATCGGAATCGGGGAAGAGGAAGACTCCGATTGGGAGTCTTCCTCCCTATTTTTTTTTTTTTTAAATGGGTTTTGTGGGCTTTTTGGCCCATCAGGCCGGATTATCACATGGCAAACTAGATAAATGATGCATTCAAATCAGCTCGCTTACTGTCGTTCCTTTAAGATTCTCAAGTGGGAAGTGCTTGCAGGCCTAGCTTTTGGCTTTTTTCAATAACTTTGTCTTCCCAACACAGATTCTCCATCCAAAACTATCCTATATTATTGGGGCAGTTCAACTGACTCCTCCGATTTTGATTTTCAATTAGCCTGATAAGCATGAACTGCCGACTATCAATCGGTTTACTGATCAACAGTCGGCTATTCTCAATCTCTCTGGCAAACTCTGATTATGATGATTTAACTGACTTCAGACCGATGATCATTGACATATCAGAATTACCGACTGATGGTCATTAGGACTTCCACAATTATCGATATACAGTTAAAATATTTAGACTGCCGACATAGAGTCGGCATACCAGAAATCGCCAGCGCAGAAAGCGCATAATGATCAGAATATGATTAGTGGTGGGTATAACCATCCATCCCATGATCACATAATGCCAAAATTAGTGGAACTCGTGTATCTAACCGTTACAAACGGTTACCAACAACTCTATCTATGCAAGGAGGTAAATAAACAGCATTTAGTAAGACTTTTTTGAGCTAATACTCTACCTATCTAAATATTCATCTGTTGTTCACCATTCCCCACTGGCTTAAGCATCAGAGAGTCCCCGTCGGATATAATTTCGGTCAGTGTGGATTTTATTTTGTAGATGCTCTTCACCGGCAATGGATGCAATATGAGATTGGCAGCAATAGATTAGCGCACCAGGAAGGGGATGATACGAGAAATTATGATAAAAATTAAAGCTTAAAACAACTCTACAGGATCCATGAGACAATCTTTCCATCGGGAAGACCTTCCTCCCCCACCTCCAATGGTAGAGTCCAGCTCTTCACGTTCTGTAGTTACTATGGTGCATAAATTGCTGCTTTAATACAGCAAATGAAGGTGTTGACAGAAGCGGTACATAGCCTCCAACAACAACAGATACAGCAACAGTAGCAGCCACTGACAGAGGAGTCGGTGGCGTATTCAGTGCCATGCAGACAGCCACCGTCCTCCACAACACTCACCCTCTTCATCTCCAGAATAACGACCATCTCGACGTTCTCATCGAGTCGAGCAACCGCTTTCTTGGCATTCTCATCATGCCGCTCATCATTTGTGGTGATCTCTCTCTCCTTTTCATGTACATAGTATCAAGAAGGAGAAGAGACCGCATGTACCTTTCACTTCTCCATCCTCAAGTTCTTTAGGGGATTCTATCCCTGAATTTTTCTAGCAATGACAGCTCGATGACTACGAGCGTAAATTCAAGAAGATCGACTGCTAACTTCTCCGACTCCAAGTGGAAGGTCGGAAGTCCTCCAACGATCTCGGCTTCCATATTGCCCAATCTCTTTCTCAGCATATCTTGGATGAACTAATCCCATCTCGATTCAAGATTATTAATACAATATACCGGGGCCCCCGGCCAGAACCACACGTGCAGATCCAGCAGGTGATTCGGGCGATCCGGTATCAGAGGAGTCAAAAACCTCACCAGTAGCAGTGGAACATTTAGATCAATCAGCTCCATCAGACAGACTGCAGGACTGACAAAGATTCTACTTTCAGTGCTATATTTCTATATGATAATAGTGGATTAGTCCGCTCGGGCTACCTCGAAAGAGGCACCCACAGTCTAAAAATGTTTATATTCAATCTCCATTGTCCGTCGAACTCTGATCTTTGCCAGAGCCATATGATGGCTCCACCAATCCAATCGTTTGACGATTGTAAAGTCAATAGTTTGATGATTGTGCTAATTATAAATGTATATGAATTGATAAATAATAAAAGTTATTTGATTTTTTTCATCACAAGATTACATCTTCTAACGAACTCTTATTTTGTGATGAAGTTCTTAAGACTACTTTAATCGATAAAGGAAGATTTATCACATAGTTTTTAAATTAATTTACAATCAAACGATATATTATTACTAGGATGATAGCGATATCTAGTGTAGGTCGTTGTGTGCCATATGTGTTGGTTGTCCTTATAACCAAATGGTATAGAAACACTGGTATGGCATGCAGATGAGATGCAGGAGTATATCATCACTGAACATAACCAACTACAGAGCACTCTGCTATCAAGAGTAGCTCACGAAGGGTATGGATATAAGTATCCCTCCGAACTGAGATCACCATGGTGACTTACAAACAACTCACTGTACTTTGATGCCGGACTAACTAAGTTTCTAATTCAGTGATAGAAGATTTCTAGATACAGTCAAGTACTTATCAAGTTGGTACATAAGTTAAGATGAGATTGACCCATCCAAATTAGTAGGAATAATGTATCAATGTATTTCAATTTAGCAAAATCTGAACCCAGATAATCCATGTGATGGATTTGAAAGATTAAAATATAATATTGATGACTTATCTAGGATTGACAGTTAAATTCTAAGTCGTTCTCAAGCATTAAGATCAAAGGAATGAATTATATGACAACCATATGTCAATTGATTCTTGAATATTGTTGCTTCGTCATCATAAGACCTATCCGGACATCGGGTCACCATTGTTAGACGGTTACATCGATTAATTTAAAAATTTATTCCTGTACTATCGACTTAAGTTTGAACCTATGGGGTCATACTCAAAAAAAATTTCTGACTGATTATGTAGTTGATCAACGATTGAGAATCATTCAAGAGCTTCATCGTCAACTCGATTGATGATTAACCTTGTATAAAAGTTGCAATGAATTTACTCACCAAGTGCTAATTAATTAATAAAGAAGTAATTAGCAATTAGATTGCTGATTAGCATAATTTGATAGAATAAAAAAAATTAAATAAAATCTAATTGAATTGGATTCAATTAGGTTTAATCTGATTAGGTTATGAGATGACCTAATTGCTAAGAGAGAATTATCTCTGATTTGATCAGGACTTTGGTTCAATCAATTCTTAATTTGATTAGAATTTGATTAATAATTTATCAACCTAATTAGATTTAATTTCATCTATTTATTTGGACTAAACCAGATGTGATTTAGTCTGGATTCAAATAAGGAAACAAGAGTCCATATAGGATTGGACTCTCCTTCTCCCATGCGCCACACTTTTTGCACGCCATCTTTCTCCATGCTGAAATAGTTTTTGCATGAGATTTTTTCACACCAAAGAGTCCTTTCTCTTCTCTATCTCACATCCAAATTTGGGTAGGATCTAATTTTATTTGATATATTCAAATTACATTTGAAATAGGATACCATATGGATAATATTTGACATTATCTCTTAGACCTTGCCGCCACTTCCTTTTATTCCTCTTATTTTGTGTGACAACATGGGGGTTTCTCATCGTAGGAAATCAGATAGGATCTGGTTTCATCATGAAAAAATAAAAGAAGGGGCGTCACATATTTCTTTTGGGCGTGGGAATTGAGAGGAGACGATAAAAGGCAAGAGTCCAAAATTCTTAGGACTCTTCACCCCACCTCCTTACACACCCATAAAAGGGCTTTTATTGTTTCTTTTGTTCATGTAAGAGACTAGAGAAAGAGTTCTCTACATTGAGGTGCTTTGGGGCATGGTTTCTGGTGTGAAAAAGAGGAGGAGAGTCCTCTCTCTTTGGGTTAGCGCAAAAGTTGAATTATAGGGTTTCTTCCTTAGGATTTGAGGATTTGGGAAGAGAGAAAAAAAAATATATTTTTTCTTCACCATCTTTCTTCCATCTCTTCATCTCCTCTAGAAGTCCATCTTCAATCTCTAAAAAGATTTCAAAGATTTGAAAAAAAAGATCCAGATCAGCCAAGAACAAAGTCTTCACACAAGCTAGCACTCCCGAGAAGATCGATCAGAGCGGGGCTTCGAGTGGACTTTCTATAGAGGTCGAGCATATATGCAGCTACGAGCAACTAGTGAGGACCCTCTCTATCATGTTCATTAACAGCGACGATCATCAACCCACGATCAGATATCGAGTTCTAAACTCAGATAGGTATAGATCTGATCTACTGCTTACATTTATGCATGCAGATTTTATCTTTCAGATTTTTTTAGATTTTATATGCAACATATCATGTCACAGATTCTACAGTAGTTTGATTTGATAATTAGATCATGTATATATTAGATTAATATAATTAATCTATTTATTTTTTACTGTAATTTATTCAAAAAAAATTTGAAATACATGCATAAAATCATCTATATTTTTCAATAGTGATATCAGAGCCTAGGTTCGTTATGGCATGTTATATGTACATATTAAATCTGAATTTTAATTTTATTTAGATTTGATATATGATATTTTGATCTGAATTTAATTAATGGTAGATCACACAAACTGATATAAGGTTGCCCTACTATAGGGTTTATCCCTTACAGTAAAAAAGTTATCCTAGTTAATGCTGATCATTGATAAAATCTGATTTTATATTATACATGTGAATTTATGATTTAATTTAGATGTGATCTAATGTTGTGATCAGATCTGATGTAATTTAGATTAGATCTAAATTCAAATATATATGATATGTGATTAGATTAGATAATCCGATTAGCAAGTACTTAAATTGAATTGATCATCAGACCATCTGATCATAGGAGCAAGAAGGGTTTAAAGACCCTCTCTTTCTATTCGATGAAATACTCTTATGACGTATAGAGATGTCATGTGATTAAATCCCATGAAGAAAAATACAAAAGGAACAACTTATTTTTCTATAAAATTTTAGATCTTGAAATCCTAGATTTATTGTACATGATACAAAGTTGTACGAAAAATAAAATATCTAATCTATATGATTAAAATTATTTTAATTATGAGAAAATAAAATCTCAAATCATAAAAAATTTTAGATATAATCTAAAAGGAGTTTATGATTGATTTTATTTTAAGATTATGCAATAATTTTCAAATCTAAAATGTGCTCGCATAATTACTGAGCCGATCCAATTTTGAACAGAGTTGATCCAGTCTTCTTGTGTAGCCGGCTCAATGTTGATTGAGTTGACCTAATTTCAGAATAAAAATTTTTTACATAATATTTATTATAAATTATTTATAAAATAAAAAATTAAAATTATTTTAGACCTAAATCTAAATCCATGTTGATGTTGAACTTAATTGAGAATTAAGTAAAGAATCGATTAGACCTAGAATTGTGATTTAAGATCTAATGACATTACATAAAATATGGAGGTATGTGTTAGCTCAAATCAGATCTTCTTAATTGAGTTAGACTTAAGGTTAGAATCAAAGAGTTAATAGACTATATAGAGAATTGATTAAATCTAACCAAATATTGAATTAGATTAAATCAGAGTTTCTCTAGAACCAATACAATAGTTGTAGATGGTCAAGTTCATGTCTTTGATTAGACCAAATGGATCTTAATTGTGACTCAGTGGTTGAACCCGAATCATCGGGCTGATAAAATTGAAACTAATTAACCTATTAGTGTCTAAGATAAGTTCGGCATTTCGATCAATAGTTTTTAATTGAGAGTGGCTTACCTGGCTATTTCGACGGTGTCTAAGGTAACTTAGCAGACACTCCCACCGATCTCACTTATCTGATCAATTTGATGAATTATATCTTGATTAGACTACTAAGTGATTCGAGTTGACCCATGCCATTATGGTTGATCAGTGTGACTGATCTAAGTATCATTTCAATCAGCATGATCCTAATCTAATTCAATGACTTGATGAAGTTAGTGGGAAGATTGTGGTTTACTGGTTGATCTTTTTTTTTTCAATTCATAAATTAAATCTTTTAAATTATTAGATCCCTAAAATGAGCTAGTTATGGAGATAACTAGATCATAACCTCCCATTAAGTTGGATGATAATGGGTTCATTAGTATAATGATCATTAGAGGCCTAAAGGCCTGGTGTTCATCTGCTATTAGAATTATCATTTATAATATGATGACTTAGTCGAGTCTCTCTATCAAGTGGTCGGATTAGCTGGTCAAAGTCGGACCTGATTATTTGGTAGTTGGATTCCTAAGTATAATCATATTAATGGTTGAACCTAACCAAAACTTGCAGAGAAGATCAAAGTCAACTGAAAAGTTACCTGAGGCTAAATCAATTATTAAAAATTATTTACAAAAATAATTGGTCAAGAACCTATCCATAGATGTACATGGGTGAGCCACGATCTGCGTGGATATTCTAGTACCTGCTAAGAAATTAGAATAATTTCATGGATTGGAGGTAGAGGCTACCAATTCGACTAAAATAGTGGAAGAATCTTTAGACTAAAGTCCAAGTCTTTAGGCTTAATCAATTCATAAACAGAGAGGTCTTGTATTTTTCTTTCAATTATGGCTAAATATCCGTTGCTCTATTCACTATTTGACAGTGACTAATTTATAGGACCCAACTTCGATAGACGGTATCGAAAGTTACAAATAGTTCTAGAGCACGAATGGATCCTATATATGATTATGGATCTAGTACCTGATGTTCCTACATCCCACACATATGATGCAATCAAAGGCACTTATCAGAAGTGGCCAAATAATCATATCACAGTATGGTGTTATTGAGAGCAGCGAAGAATATGAATTTAGTTGTAAATTCAATGATACTCAGTGGGAGAAAATCTTTCAAATATTGAAGGTGTTCTTTTTGTACCTCTGAAGATGTATCTTTAGTGGATAATAATCTTTGAGAAAAAAAAAGAAAAGAAGATGCAAAAGAGTCGTACTTGGGCTAATGAGTCTGAACTGATAAAAAAATCTAAGGTTAACCTAGTCTGGTAAAGTCCTTTGATCCGAACAGACTAAGGAAGAGAAATCAACAAAGTGTTGTTGGACAAAGTGCTTATATGATAACACCTTGTGATTTCTCTATCTATGATAATACTACATCGGTATTGGATATCGAAAGTTTGTGTAAATTATTGCAACGACTTCAGGTTAGTAGACAGTTTGAAAATAGCAAGAGATTCCTGAACGTTGGAGATGGAAGTTATGTTTCAATCCTGATTTTAAAAATCATCGAACCTATTTTCAATTCTAATAATGTTGTTTTAGTGATTGTCACTATTGTCTAATGATTTTGTGATATTATGAATGATGTCAAAATCATATGGACAATTGAGAAATGACATTTATGAATAATTATAGCTTATTAGTGTATAGTACACAATAATCAAACAAACTTTCTAGAATAGATAATGTCATGGAAGCCTATCTTTGGCAATTTAGACTGATCATATAAACAAAAATAGGATCAACAAGATAATTCTCAAAGTCAATCGTTATGAATCATTATCAACCTATCAATCTTATCTTTTTAGTAAGATGGCCAAGTCATCTTTCGTTGAAAAGATAAACGACCAATGATGTTCTAAATCTGATAAATACTGATGTATTGGATTAACGAATATATTTGCCATAAATTTAGATTATTGAAATATTTAAATAATTTCTTAATAAGGTAGAGAAATAAACTAGAAAGAGTACTGAAACTCTTCAATTAGACCAAAGAGGAGAATATCCTTCTGGTGAGTTTTTGACATATCTAGAAGAAAATAAGATTCTCTCTTATTGAAATCGACTTTGTTAGATATAGTTCGATCCATGATGGAGTTTATAAATCTGCCAGTCTCCTTTTAAGGCTTATGCTCTCAAGACTCTTGTTATGTTCTAAGCTGGATTCCAAATTGATCAGTCACAATGACTCTATATGAGATATGGACTAGGCGTAAGGCGATACTTTCTTATCTTAGAGTTTGAGAGTATTTAATTTATGTCGAGCATTTACAGATCGATTAACTTGGATCTCGATCCTATATATATTATTCTATAGGATACGCCAAAGAATCTAGAGGATATAACTTCTACCTTGCTAAAGAACAAGAGTTGTTCGATATTCTTTTTGAAAAAAAGAGTACCTTAGTGAAGGAACTGATATCTTTGATATGAAACTTATAAAGTTCGATAGATAAAGAACTAACACAATCTAGTAAGCCCATAGAATTGGATTTAATTAGATCAAATCTAGAACCCATTGTCGTGGCACCATTAAAGAGATCCGGTAGAGTACCGTGTCCGTCAAATAAATACTTCAGTTTTTAGTTCCGAAATATGATCTTGTTGAACTCGATGAGAACAATAAAGATTTGATCACCTACAGGATGTCATGCAAAGGTCCAACTCCGATTAATGACTTGAAGCCATAGAGTCCAAAATGAAAGTCCATAAATGGTCA